>NC_026007.2:37465948-37676719 GCF_000442705.2 Elaeis guineensis | reverse complement strand
TCCAAATCATCTCTGTCTTCGTCCCTCAGGTCCCTCAAAGCGACATAGGTTAGTTCCAGCACCTTCAACCTTCTTTCCACCTCCTAGGAACTTCTTCTCTGTAGTTATTTTTTTGCATCCCTCCGAGTTAGCTTCCTGTGGCCTCTCATCCCCCATTCTGTCCGTCTTCTTAGGGACCTTTAGAGCCCTCCTTCGAAACTACTCGAAATATCGTCCGGCTCTTCCGCTCCCTGCAGTTCCGGGAGCTCTTCCGCCTCAAACCCCCAGGTCCCCTGCTCTGTAGATGAACCCGCGTCTGGGGCTGGGCTCCGCCCGATTTTTGCACCGGGCGCCATTCCATGTTCCCTGACCTCGGAGAAACTCCTTCTGATAAGGGTTCAGTATGGAGTTCCTCCGGAGTTCGACCTGGAGCTGCCTAGCCCTTCTGATCGGGTCAGCACCCCCCCGTCTGGTCGTTTTGTCTGTACCAGGAAGCGTTCTGTGCCGGACTCCGACTTCTGCTTCCTTCCTTTGTTGTTGCCCTCTTCCGCTTCTTAGACATCTCCTTGGCTTCCGTGGCCCCGAATTCTTTTAGGTTTTTGATAGGATTTCTCTCCCTTTACCACGTAGTCGAGGTCCAACCGTCCCTCTCCCTGTTTAGGCACTTTTATACTTTCAAGCGCCATCCTTCGACGAAGGACAGGTGGTACTTCTCTCCCCAGTTCGGCAAGAAGGGGTTGCTGAAAGGCGCCCCTTCTTCAATCCACAACTGGAAGGGGAAATATCTCTTCATTCACTGCCCGACCTTGAGACTGGGCCTGCCCCCTTGGGGCTCTCTGAGGGATTCTGTCTGTCGGGCCCCCAGCCTGGGGGAGGATGACCTCCAGGCTGCCCGGAAGCTTCTAGCTTACTCCGCTCCTTTCCTTCCCAATCTTCTGAGGGAGCAATTTCTTTTCAACATCGGCCTGAGTCCCCAGGATCCAGCGAGTATTCATCTTTTACCTTATCTTCTCTTTTCACGTCTTTCTCCTTTCTCTTTCTTCCTCCTTCTCTCTCTCTTTCCCTTCTGCTTCTTTCTCTCTTTCTTCCCTTCTTTTTTTTTTCTTTTTTTTTTTGCTCTTTGACTGATTGGTTTACTTCTTTTTCTTCTTTCCTTTTCTCTCTCTCTTTTTCTTCTTCTTCTTTTTTTTTTTTTTAGGAATGGACGTCGAAGCAGCGCGGATGCTAGCCAGGGGCCTTCGGGCCCACAAGAGAAAGGGTGCTGCGACCTCCAGATCGGTGAAGAGGGCCAGGGCGGAGGAGTCGAGCTTAGCTGCACCCGTCCAGGTGGCCCCGACCATCGACATTCCCTCGGATGCCGAGCCAACGGCTCCCCGGGCCTCCTCGAGGAGTCCGCCGACTGGGGCCCCCATTTCGGGGGTCCGCTCCACGGAGGCACCCACCGTGGGGCGAAGAAGAAAATCGGTGGCCCGCAGGGCGAGTAGCCGCCGAACTACTGCGGACGAGTCCCTCTGCTCTGAAGAGGGGTCGGAGAATCCCTTCAACGATAGGGACTTGATCAGGCGGCTGATCGACGACTGCATTCTGCTTGATGTCGTTGAGAGGATCGACCGTGTCGATCCTGAGCAGCGGGCCTGGGACTCTTTGGGATCCTTCCTTGAGGTAAGTGGATCTTCATTTACACGGCTATTCGGCCTTTGTTCTAATTCCCTAGCCGCCCTTGCAGATTGGGCACCAGCTCCTCGCCTATATCGAGGTGGTGAGCCGTACGAGGAGGGACATCCTCCAGGTGGAGGAACGCTGTCAGGCCGAGGTTGCCTGCCTCCAAGTAAAGACGGTCGAAGTAGCCACCCTCCAGGAGGCCCTGGAAAGAGAGAAGCGAGCCCGGGAGGAGGAGAGGCAGATCTTGGAGGAATCAGTGAGGAAGGCGGAGGCCGAGGTCGCCAACTTGGTCGAGCAAACTCCGGCCCTGGTCTCGAAGGCCAGAGCCCTTGCGATAGAGGAATTCAAGGCCTCCACAGAGATGAGGGATCTGAAGGTCCAATTCGGCCAGGAAGCGTTCATAAAGGGGTTCGAGCTCTGCCAAGAGAAGGTGGCCAGAAAATTTTCAGAGCTCGACCTCAGCTTCCTAGGCGAGGAGTCTGAAGACGAGACCGGTCCCTCGCCAGCCGCCACTGCCATCGTAGCCCCCTTGCCGGGAACGCCGAGTTCTCCAACCCCCGCCCCCGAGGTCTGAGACCTTCGATCTTGTACCTTTATTTCGTCGCAATTTTTCTTTTCTGTTTGTCTTCAAAAATCATCCAATCAATAAAGTTGAATTTCTTATTGCGGACGGCTTCTCCTCCCCCCTCCTTCTCTCTGTTCTCCTTCCTGCAATGAGTCGTGTTTTGACGCTTTTGCCTTCCGATGGCAGTGTCCTGCAGAAGCACTCCCCCTGCCCCTGGGGGTCCCGCTGAAATTGACGATCCAGCGGCTAAAGAAGGAAGTCCTTCACCTGACAAAGAAGTTAAAGAAGATGGAAGGCGAGCTCCGCCGATTGAGAGAAGGTCATTCTGAAGCCACCGCTGAGGCCACCCACTTTCGGAATCTCCACGTGAAGGGGATCATGGAGTATAGCCGTAGGAAGGCGGACTTCGTGAAGGAACTCGAGGAATGCAAGAAGAGCGCCAGTGATCGAATTTGGGCCCAGGCCGCCAGGATCAGCGCTCTCAAGGTGGAACTGTCAGCTGCGAAGGGGAAGATCGGCCAGCTGGAAGGAAATTCATCCCGACTCTTGGCCCGGGTCGACGACGACCAGAAGTGGTCGAAGAAGGTCTCCGACCTTCAGCAGCAGCTTCAGGACGCCGAGGTGAGCCACGACGTGCATCGGGCTAGCTGGCGCAGGCAGGTGGAAGAATATAAAGGGAGATTCAGGGCGGCGGCCGACGAAATCGTCCGTCTTCAGAGGCAGCTGGCTAGCAGGGCACAGCTTACTTCCGCCTGAGATTCTGATGAGCTCCAAGCCCTAAGAGGCACCGTTGAGGAGATTTCTGTCTCCCTCGGGGAAAAGACAGCTGAGCTGCAATAACTGAAGATCCAATTGGCGTACGAGCAGCGGGTCGTCGCGGATGCGGAGGCAGAATCCGAGGTCTTGAGGAAGACGCGTCGAGAGGCGGAGGCCGAGAGCCAGCAACTTCGTCGGGCGCTCCAGGACACGCTGCAGAAAAGGGGAGAGCTAGAAGAAGAAATTGAGAATCTAAGGCAGTCCTGGTTAAGGGATGGAGTAGATAATTCTAGGTCAGAGGGAGCCGGGCCTTCTTAGAGCTCTTTTTATCTTTTCATGTATTTACTTCCCTTTTTGTCATTTTGCCTTTCTTTTCTTGGCCTTCCGGGCTTTGTAGCGTGTATATCGGAAATGGAATGAAAAGGGTGTTTTGTGTTACCTCGTCCGCACGTTGCGCTAAATTATCGTTCGCCGAACTTTTTTTGTCGTTTGACCTGTCTGATGTAGACGTCGTTGGGGGGGGTGCCCGGTCGTCGATGCGTCAGCTCGCCTTTCTCGTCGTACATGACCGCAAGTCCGAGCTTGACCGTCCGAGCTCCACACTACATCGGGGATGTCGTTGTCTTCCTAAGCGGTGTCGAAAGTCTTTTCAGAGGCCGGGGGTGTTCGGTAGGAACCTCCCGTTTCAATTGGGACAAAGTCCTTTAGGTCTTTTGGTGCGGTTCCTCCTTCATCTGTTCCCGTCGCAGTTCGTCATCCTTCCTTTTTAATTTTCCTCCTCTTCTCAGAGTGAGGGCCCTCCCCCCGTTTTTCGCAGGGTTGCATAGAAGCGAGGAGGTGCCGCTGAGGAACTTTTTCCTTTCATCCGATCTTGTTGGGCGGCCGGGTTTTGCCACCATCAGTCCTTGTTGCAGAAGTCGTGGGTGTCCGACTCCCGTAGGAGTCCGGGCGGGGTCTTCCTTGACGTCGTGGGTGGAGCCCGGCTCCCGTAGGAGTCCGGGTGGAGTCTTCTTTGGCATCGTGGATGGAGCCCAGCTCCCGTAGGAGTCCGAGTGGAGTCTTCCTTGGCATCGTGGATGGAGCCCGACTCCCGTAGGAGTCCGGGCCTTCCACTTTGCTCGAGCCAGGGTGAGGTTCTCCTCCCGTTCCCGGCTTGGCTGTGGGGGCATATTAGGACGCTGTAAGGCCTCTCCCCCCATCCGGTCTAAAAGAATCGAGCCTTCGATTTTGCTCATGTCAGGACGAGGTTCTCCTCCTATTCCTGACATGGCTGTGGGGGCACATTAGGGCGTTGTAAGGCCTCTCCCCCCATCCGATCTAAAAGAATCGGGCCTTTGACTTTGCTCATGTCAGGACGAGGTTCTCCTCCTGTTCCTGACATGGCTGTGGGGGCACATTAGGGCGTTGTAAGGCCTCTCCCCCCATCCGGTCTAAAAGAACCAGGCTTTTGACTTTGCTCATGTCAGGACGAGGTTCTCCTCCTGTTCCTGACATGGCTGTGGGGGCACATTAGGGCATTGTAAGGCCTCTCCCCCCATCTGGTCTAAAAGAATCGGGCCTTTGACTTTGCTCATGTCAGGACGAGGTTCTCCTCCTATTCCTGACATGGCTGTGGGGGCACGTTAGGGCGTTGTAAGGCCTCTCCCCCAATCCGATTTTGAGATAGTCGGACTTTCATTTTAGGTATGTTAGGACGGGGTTCTCCCCCGTTCCTAACATAACTTTGCTCCAAGCATTTGGAGGGGTCATATCCAGTCGTAATAAATCCACGCCAGATGGGAAGAGTACGTCAAGTAGAAAGAAATTTAGATTCAAGGTGAAATCATAAGTGATACATTTACAGATTTTTCGAGTTCCACGGTCGCGGGTGATCCGCTCCTCCTTGAGGCCCTCTGGTGATGGAGTCGATGGTCCCGATGGGAGGCCGATCCCCGGGTTGCTCCTCCCTTCTTGGCGGCTCAGGCTGCGGAAGGGCCCTTGGCCGATCTCCTCTACCCTCAGGCCTGCGTCGGATGAACCTGTCGAGTCGACCTCGCCGAATAAGCTCCTCGATCTCATCCCGGAGCTGGATGCATTCCTCTGTGTCGTGGCCGTGGTCGCGATGGTAGAGGCAGAACTTGTTGGGGTTGCACTTCCCGGGGTGGTGCGCATTCTCTCCAGCCTAGGGAGCTGCTCCCTGACCTCCATCAATACCTGGGCCTTCGAGGCGTTGAGGGGGGCGTAGTTGCAGAATTTTCCTGGTGGGGAACCCCGCCGAACCCCGCGATCCGGGCTTCTCTGCCTGCGCGCCCGGGGTGGAGTATGGGCGCGCTTATGGTCAGGAGGGGATCGAGAACGCAGCCGGGCTTCCTTTGGCCTTTTTTCAATTGCGGGCTTACTCGAGTCTCCCGCTTGCCGCTCCCTCGCCGTCTCTTCATCCTTCATTTTGAAGGCTTCTTTCGCTCGGGCGTACCCTTCGGCCCGGGCTAGCAAATCAGCAAAATCCCTAGGATACTTCTTCTCCAGGGAGAACAAAAGATCATTCTTCTGAAGGCCACCCTTCAGGGCGGCCATTGCGACTAATTGGTCCAAGTTCTGGACCTCCAGTGCCGCGATGTTGAAGCGGTTGATGTAGGCCCGGATGGACTCCCCTTCCCTTTGCTTGATGTTGATGAGGGATTCCGAATCCTTCCGAGGGCGCCGGCTGCTGACAAAATGGGCCACAAATTGGTGGCTCATTTGATCGAAGGAAAAGATGGTACCCAGTTTCAAAGCCGAGTACCAGTTTCTCGCCGCTCCCTTCAAGGTGGACGGGAAGGCCCGGCATAAGATGGCATCAGGAGCACCGTGAAGCAGCATCATCGTCCGGAAGGCCTCCAGATGATCAACCGGGTCTGAAATTCCATCGTAGCTTTCAAACTGGGAAAGCTTGAAGTTTGGCGGGATTGGTTCCTGCATGATCATTTGGGAGAAGGGAGGGTCAGTACAAATATCCTCACCATAAGCGGGGGGCGCATGGCGGAGTTCTTTGATCCATCGGTTCATCTCCTGGAGCCTCCGGTCCAGGAAATCCTCTCGACTTCGAGTCTCGAGGGTCCTCTGGCAGAACGGGGGCAGGGATCTTCCAGGGGTGGAGTCATGGTCCGATTGAGGGCTCTCTACCCTCGGGTTCGTTTTCCCAGGAAGGACGGGGCGGCTGGCCCAGGTGGCCCGCCCCACCGTCGGATTCTGGTGTTCCAGGGATGCCCTTTCCAGGCGTACCGATGCCTGCAACTGCTGCTGCTGCATAGCTTGCACAGCCTCGGTGAGGCCTCTGACCTGCTGCGCCAGCAGGTCAAACTGCTCCGCGCCGACCGCCGCCGCCGGAGGAGGAGGAGGGGGTTGAGAAACAGGAGGGGAGGCCGGAGCCTGGGATCTGGCCGCGGAGGCCGTGGACCGTCGTGTGGACGCCTTGCGAGGAGGCATCAAGTATGGATCCCATGGGGGAAACAAGGAGTGGGTGTCGGAGGAGACGATCGGGGGCGGCTCTGTTGAACGCTCCTTCAAGAACAAGGGTACTGCGAAGACACAGGGCCCTTCCTCTAGCGCCAATCCTGTTGGTGCAAAAATCCGCTCGCGCCGGAGAAGCTGGAGTTGAGGAAGTAGCGGTCACCGCCGGGACCTGCAAAAGAAGTCTAAACCGGAGGTGGGGTTGCTCCGGCAAGACCCTCCGACGCTCAAGTCAGTTCTCTGCCTCAACAAGAATGGAGTGCTCGAACGGAGAATTTAGCAGAATTTTGAGGTAAAGAGTTAGAGCTTATAGAATAACGTATCTGGAGCCTCCTTTTTATAGGCGGAGGGGGCAGTAGCCTGATAGCGACATCTATAACCGTCTGGCAGTGGGCTGCCCAGGGTCAGGCGGAGTTTGCTGCGAAGAGTAGTGGAGTGGATCCGTGGCTATCACCGGGGTGTGCCACGTGGAGTCTGCCGCGGAGAGTGGAGCGGCGTCTGTTGTCACGATTTGCCAGCGGATGGGAGAATCGCGCAGTATCCATCACAGGAAGTGGAGCAGGATCGTGGCTGTTATTGTGGCCTGCCAGGGAGTAGTGGAGCTGTGCGAGACCCATCGTAGGGAGTGGAGTAGTGCTGTGACCGTTACTGCGGCCTGTCAGGGAGTGATGGAGCTGCGTAGGGTCCGTCGCAGGGAGTGGAGCAGTGTTGTCCGTTACTGTGGCCTGCCAGGGGGTCCAGACTTGTCGGTCGAAGTTCGGTTGGAGTCGGTAGCGAGGTCCGGTATCCGTAGGAGTTTGGGCGAGGTCTTCCCGCAGTCGGAATAGAAGACGAAGTCTGGCTTCCGTAGGAGTCCGGATGAAGTCTACTTGCAGTTAAAGTTAAAGGCGAAGCCCGGCTCCCGTAGGAGTCCGGGCGGAGTCTTCCGGCAATTACAGTTAAAGGTGAAGTCCGGCTCCCGTAGGAGTCCGGACAAGGCTTACCGGCAGCTGATGTTGTGGATGGAGCCCGGCTCCTATAGGAGTCCGGGCGGAGTCTACTTGCGATTGAGGTTGTTGGCGGAGTCCGGCTCCCGTAGGAGTCCGGACGAAGTCTGTCTGCAGCCGTTGGAGTCGAGGACGAAGCCCGACTCCCGTAGGAGTCCGGGCGGAGTCTTCCTGCAATTAAAGTTAAAAGCGAAGTCCGGCTCCCGTAGGAGTCCAGACAAGACTTACCGGCAGCTGATGTTGAGGACGGAGCCCGGCTCCCGTAGGAGTCCGGGCAGAGTCTACTTGCGGTTGAAGTTGTTGGCGGAGTCCGGCTCCCGTAGGAGTCCGGACGAAGTCTGTCTGCAGCCATTGGAGTCGAGGATGAAGCCCGGCTCCCGTAGGAGTCCGGGCGGAGTCTTCCTGCAATTAAAGTTAAAGGCGAAGTCTGGCTCCCGTAGGAGTCCGGACAAGGCTTACCGGCAGCTGATGTTGAGGATGGAGCCCGGCTCCTGTAGGAGTCCGGGTGGAGTCTACTTGCGGTTGAGGTTGTTGGTGAAGTCTGACTCCCGTAGGAGTCCGGACGAAGTCTGTCTGCAGCCGTTGGAGTCGAGGATGAAGCCCGGCTCCCGTAGGAGTCCGGGCGGAGTCTTCCTGCAATTAAAGTTAAAGGCGAAGTCCGGCTCCCGTAGGAGTCCGGACAAGGCTTACCGGTAGCTGATGTTGAAGACGGAGCCCGGCTCCCGTAGGAGTCCGGGCGGAGTCTACTTGTGGTTGAGGTTGTTGGTGGAGTCCGGCTCCCGTAGGAGTCCGGACGAAGTCTGTCTGTAGTCGTTGGAGTCGAGGACGAAGCCCGGCTCCCGTAGGAGTCCGAGCGGAGCCTTCCTGCAATTAAAGTTAAAGGCGAAGTCCGGCTCCCGTAGGAGTCCGGACAAGGCTTACCGGCAGCTGATGTTGAGGATGGAGCCCGGCTCCCGTAGGAGTCCGGGCGGAGTCTACTTGAGCAGATTCTGCTGAGGACTTCGGCTGTGGGTATTTTATACCCAACATGCTGATTTTAGATTTCAGATGTATATACATGCATATTAGTTCGTGTCATAGATCCTATATGGTGATTTAGATTTGATCTAAGCATGCATTATAGATTAAATTATTTAATCTATATATGCTCCACTGTAAAATTTTAAAAATACATGCACATCACCCATCACGCTTTCCTTCATAAGTACTTCTGGTTTATTCCATCTCTGGGTCTCTTTTGGCCTACGGCACTCACTATTTGCTCGTTTAGGTTCACATTCGCATCAACATGCATGTGATAAAGACTGTCAATTAAAAGATCTTGTGCAATCAATTTATTTTATAAATAAATAGAATAAAAATCTTTATTGAAATAAATTTTAAAACCTTTCTGTGCTAGCACAGACACAGAAATTAAATTTCAACTAGCTACAGGAACATAATAACAGTCTTTTAAATCTAATCTAACACCAGATGATAATCGAAGAGGATAAGTGCCAACAGCCTCTGCAGCAACCTTTGCTCCATTGCTGATCCGAGGGATCATGTCACCTTCCCTCAACCTCTTACTTTCTATCAGACCCTGCATTGAGGTACATATATGAGCACTCGAGCTAGAGTCTAATACCCAACTAGAACTAGAAGAAATCATAAGATTAGATTTAATTACAAGCATACTTCAGAAGGTTTATCACCTTTTTTGATCTTTAGGCTCTCCAGATTTTTAGGACAGTTCCTCCTCTAGTGGCCTTCGATATAACAGTGGAAACACTTTCTCTTTGCCTCAACCGCATTTGGACCATCCTTCTTCAGCTTGCTCTCTTTCTTTTGCTTCTTCGTGGATTTAGCTTTCTTCCTTCTAGTAGACTTTCTCTTGAAAGAAGAAGTCTATTTCACAGCGAGAATAGTGCCCTTTGAACTCTTCAAGGTACCCTCCATGGTGACCAACATGTTGACGAGTTCAGGAATAGTGCAGTCAAGTTTGCTCATATGAAAATTCATAATGAATTGACTATATGAACTGGTAAGAGATTGAAGGATCATATCCATCTATAATTCCTTTTGCATTTCAAGTCCGAGCCTCCCAACCTCCTCGATGTCCTTGATTACTGTCATACAATGCTCATGGACAAACTGCCCCTCATGCATTTTCAGATTGAAGAGTCTTTTGGATACTTCGAAATGTGCAGTATGGCTCTGCTTACCATACAACTCTTATAAGTAAGTTATCATGGCTTGGACAATAGGCATATGCTCATGTTGGCTTTGCAACTCATCTGACATAGACACCAGCACATAACACTTGATCTGACTGTCTTCATCCGTCCACTTCTCAAAAGTAGCTCTTTGCTCAACAGTAGGATGGTTTGATAGCACTACGAGATTTTGATCGAAAATATGGCTTAACTTTTCTGAGGTCAGGACAATCTTAAGATTTCTGAGCCAATCTTTATAATTGGTACCGCTCAAACGATTGATTTCAGGGATACGGGTTAGAAGGTTTGAGACTGACATTATGATTTAACTGCGAGAGTAGAGATTCAAGTTAGACTTTTATACTTAATATTTATATTTACTTTTAGGGACCTTAAGATGCAAACAGTAGCTCCCATTAATTTATCAGATCTCTACACTCTCCAGAAAGGAAACAAAAATTCTAATGCGATAAAAGATTCCTAGTGGCTGCTGCGGTCCCATCGATGACATGCACCTCACCTAACAGTTATTAGTAATATGCACACTGATGCATAGGTAACTCTTTATCCAGATGCTTTACTAAGCATATTGCAGTGACTTGGTCTCTAAGTCATGTGGGCTCACCTAACAGTTATTGCCCATACTTCTTAGTTAAGTCCGACCCACCATTCACAAGCAGGTGCAAGGCCATCATTGGATCCCTCACCTAACAGTTATTGGGTCTAACCCCATCTTTATCCTGGAGCAACTCTTTGCTAATAGAGTGATTGTGTGTTTCCGATGCAACTGAACCATTATAACCAATCGAGAACAATCAACGCCGGTAGCATGCCGCACATCTACAACAGTGGAAGATCTATAGACTTAATATTTGTGGAGAGATTTAGTTTTAAATCTCATTTAATCAGTCATTATATGATCGATCTAACTGGTATGGGCTAAATCAGATTGCTAAGCAACCTAATTCAAGACCCAATCTTCCAAATTGATCAGGTAAGTAGAGATCGATGGGGGTCCCTCCGTTGCCTTCCTAAGACACCAATAAATTGGTCAGATCGGCTAATGAAATTAATTAAATAATCACATCTCATTAACTTACCTTAGACACCAATAGATCGATTAATCAAAATTGGTTAGCACTAACGAATCAGGCTCAAACCAGCGAGCCAAATTAGGTCCTTAGGTTAATCGATTCTATATATGGGATTTAAATGATTTGATCAATAATAATTGTATGATCATAAACTTAATTGATCTGATCCTTATCAACACTTGACTCAGTTTGATTAATTACTTAATCGAGTTAGATCCATATGACTCAAATCAAAAATCTTAAATGTAATTCTATTACATAACCTAATTTATGGTTTTTCCATGACCAAAATTCTCATGTACAAACATAAATTTTAAATTTTAAAATTATATTTTAGATCTAAATTTATTGCATGAAAGTAAGTTTTAAAAATATGAAAATAATTTTTAGATTTTAGCATACAAGCATATATCACATGTATGCATGTAAAATCAGAACTAAATAAAATTTCAGATGTTAGCATGATGTCATATATCTCATATACTAATCATGGATCAGATTAAAAATAAATATATGATCTAAAAATATAATCATATATCACATATATGCATTAAAATTCAAATCATATAAAGATTTTAGATTTTATGCATGCATCTATGTATCACATGAACATGAACTAGAACTCTTTCTAGATCAAAATTCAGATCTATACATGCAATTACGTATCAACTATATATTCTAAAATTAAATATAAAATTAAATTTTAGATTAGAAGATCCATCTATACATCTCATGTATCAAGAAAAAATCTGATTTTAAAATTTTTTCAAAAATATGTATATCAAAATTCAACATATGAAAATTCGTGGCTCTGATACCATTGTTGAAATTCAAGATTTGGTGCATGCATATATATTTTAAAAATTTTATTTTTTAAATACCATAGTGAAAAATAAAATTAAAATACTTTTAATTAGAATTATGTATGCATGAAAATATAAAATCATATGGATCTATCTCATATGCTGAAATTGATATATGCTGAATTCAGATTGTGATCAAATCACATTCCTGTTTCATAATTTTTTTCTTCAAATCTGGATCTGAAAGAGAAGAGATTCTCTCTTAGTCGTACAAGTATCTAATCTCTATGAGTATTCACTCAGGATCAGTCTGGAACAGTCTTCTATAATCTGAATTTTGATTCTTCCAAAATTCAGCCTGCTGAATCTGAACGAAGTCTGGATCGTGATCAATGCTTGATCTTTCTTCTTGATCTTCTTCTTCTTCTCTTCTCTAGAGTTTCTCCTTACTTTGTGCTGCTACAAAATATCAGCAACTAGCAAATTATAGGATGTCCAACACCTTAGGTGTGGAACTCCTTGGGACTTGCATCCCAAGGGATAGGCGTGTAGAACGCCCAAGAGAAGAGAAAGGGAGAGGAAGAGAGGGCATGGAGAGAGCCTTTGGGTATGAGGGGCTACTGGTTTGGATGCTTTAGAGATCTTAGGAGAAGTCCCTTTAAATAGTCACAAAGATTGAATCCTATTCAATCATATAATACAAGTCCCACTTGCATTGGATTTTCTATTAACTTAAGTTATCCAACTTATTTTAGGAGACCCTTTAGGTGCCAACAATTGAGACTCTTGCACCCATAATTAGACACCCCAAAATATACCCAAGAGACACCTCATAAGAGAACTAAAAGCTCTCTAATCAATGGACATGCTTAACTTGATCAAATCAAGATGGCGCCCAAAAATAACTATCAAAGAAATTAATTAGGGACTTGCATCCTTAATTAATATGATCCATAACCTTAGACACCCAATAATTAGAGTCTCATAAATCTAATTCATATAGGTTATTAGCAAGTAATTAAGTTAGAATTATCTTATCAAATAAGTAATCTCAAAAGAAAGAGGAATTGGGTCCAACTATGTACTAGCAAGGTTATCATGAACCCAAAGATTTCTCTAAATCCAATTGACACTTCATAAGCTCAATTACTTATTTCAGGCCTAATCTCTTTATTGTGTGATCCTATAGATTCAATTCTATCTAGTAGTGACGTATACAATGATCTCTATTATTGTATCGTTTAAATTTTTTTTAATGGGTCGAAACAATTTCACTCTAACTCAGCAAAAATTGTCGATTCAGAACGATCCTAGTGAGCTCTCACAATCTATCAGTGACACCAAGCAGTATGTAGTGGTAATCCAGGAGAATTGAAATGAACCTCTAGATGTAATTAATGTGTGATTCAGTCCATCTATCGTGAGTCCCGACTAGATGGCAGGTCATGGATAAATCGTCAAATCTCAACATCGGTTATATGATATATTCGATTAGCTCAAGTCCAGTTGTGACTTCTATAGAAACTCTTTTCCATCAATCACACTACTATGGCCATAGATTCTTGGACTTAGCCTTTTGAATCTCATAGGACTACTCCTCTCTATCAAGATCGATAGATCCTGTCTTGATGCGCATCCCACTCCTATAATGGATCAACTGTCGTCAACATCCACTACAAGGGCTGATTGAGATCCATATTTATGTATCAGTCAAATTTCAGCAGCCTCACTATGAGTAGCAGTACCATCTCAAGTCAAAGGACCAGTCATACAACTACAGCATCGAGACAATCACTGATGATTGAATAAAAATTTAAGTAATCTCTCATATGGTCACGCTCAGTACTAGTTGTTCTCTAACAACTATCCCCACTTGTCGTCCTGTGTCTCTACACAGTAGATCCGAGACTCATCTATCTCGAAGAAAATGATTTGTGCATCCGTCTATCCAGATCTATCATTATTCTTCATGATGATCCTATAATCGAGAGCATTTAGGAATTAAATACATATTTCTAATTCTTAACACTTTGAGAATATGTATCGAAACTAATTTCATGGACAATTCAAAGATACATCACACTTGAATGAAAAAAAATTATCTTTTTATTAATCATATCAATATATTAAGTATTAAATTATATCCTAAAATTATTACAATGTATCAGTCATATTGACTTCTATGATATGTATCTAACAAGCACACAGATCTACACTTTTTTTCTCGTAGTCATTGATTTTGCACTGATCATCTCAAAACTTTTGATTTTTCTCTTTTGTTGAGGCCAGCTTCTCCTGTAATTGCTTTTTCAGTTCTTCAGCATTCTTGGTATCCTGAGTAGCTTTCTCTTCGACCACTTTTTTTCTGGCCTTCTTGGCCTGAAGCCCTTCTTCCAAAAACTTCTTATTCTCATGAAACCAAATTAGGTATTCATGAAGAAGTTTGACATCCAAGACGATCTGCAATACAAATCAGTTTGGTAAGGAGCTGATGTGGAGGAAAAAGTGTAAAGAGAATAACAAAGAAACTTACATCAATTAGGCCGGCATAGCCGTGATTCAATAATTGCTCAATTGAGCAATCCCATCCCCGTGCCTCCAGTTCCTTTTGAGGCATGATCGTACAGAGCAAGTCCCGACCAAGCCATGGAGTTTCAAATAGGGACATTCTAGAAGTTTCTATCCTCTCAGGCAAGGTGAATGATGGGGATGGTGGAGCACGATCTGAAAGTTTAAATTATTGCTCTGATGTCCGAGCTGGTCTTGCTAATGTTGGAGAGGCAGGTGAAGAACTTGCCCTAGGATGGAGGGCCTTCCTGACTTAAGAAGGATAGGCCGCATCGATTTTAGACCAATGTGAGGATTTGGATCTCAAGTTGATATCAGAGGTAGGAGGAGGAGGATTCGCCACCAGAGTGGCTGTTGGAGAGGGTTGAGAAACCAGTCTCAGCTCTAAAGAACCTAGCCCTTTATTCCTTGTAGTTGTAGGTTCATTGCTTGGACCTTGCTTCCTCTTCTTCAACTCCATCATCCTTTTTAGATCGAACCTCATTTCTACAATAAGAAAAGTTTTGTTAAAAAAAAAAAGAAAAAGAGAGAGAGAGAGACAGAGAGAGAGAGATAGGATAATGAATCAAGAAGAAAAATGACATCGGATTTACCTTGAAGAGAGACTTGGTAATGCCTGCACCATATAAAACTTGGTCGGTCACTAACTAAGATAGCTTCAGAACCTTCATACCAAGCAATCTTCCAAAAGCTTCCTCATCCCTGGGAAGGACTTCATTATAGGAATTCATTTAAAGTTGAGATTTTTTCCAACTATAATTAAACCCCCAAGGTCTAGTAGAAGAAACAAAAAAGCAATGATTTTTCCAATTACGGATGGAAGAAGGGAGACTGGGACCAAATCTATATTTTGGTCAAGGTGAAAAATACCACCAATCTTTCTCATAAGGATGTTTCTTCAAGACGAACAACATCCTGAAGAGAGAAATTCTAAGATTTATTTTTGCAATGTCATAAAGAATGATGAAACTATGATCATTCTAATGATGTTAGGAGTGATTTGAGTTGGATGGACTCTATAGAAATCTAGTGCATCACTAAAAAAGAGATAAAGTGAAAACTGAAATCCAAATCAAAGTACCTCATTATAAAATGCAACACTTCGGTCCAGAGGATTAGTAACCCTACCATCCCGACCAAGAGCAATCAGTTGAAAGTCTTTCGGGATTTGGTATTCAATCCTAAGTCTTTGAAGGTTGGCACCAAACGGAGTAAATTCCTCAGTGCTGGGATCGAAGTAATCCAAAAGCTCGAGCACAGAAGATTCTATGTGCTGATTTGAATTGTCCCAACCTAAGGTGCCTACTTCGATGGTTGCCCGAGGTGAAGTTTCCACCTCAGGTTTGATTTGGGGTTGGGTTGACCGAGATATCCAGTCATCCCAACTCTTCTTCCTCCTTTTCTTACCACTGCCAGAAGAAATTTTTTATCATGAAATGACAAATAGAAGAACAAAGAAGGAAAAGAATACCTATGGGAAAGGAGAATGGGAATGGACAGAAAAGGAAAGAAAGTCTATGAAAAAGAAAAAGAGAAAAAGAGGAAAAGTCGGGAAACTAGAGAAGCCTAAAACACTGGAAAAAAAAGGAAAAGAATTGCGGGACCTACCTAATGAAGGGGGATAAGGGCTTTCTTCTCCGATTTCGATAGCACTAGCAACGACGGGAGCTCTGGCAACACTCCGGCAATACTTCCACGTATTGAGGAAAGTAAAGTAACAAAAACTGTAGTAAACTGGCATATTTATAAATGCAACCAATGGCATAGATCGACTTCGGCCATCATCAGATCGATGACATTTGACAATAATCGGATGGCTCTGTTGAGTAACCATTCGACGTACCTCTCCTAGATTAAGCCACGTCAGCTCGATCCATGTGATACCGATAGTAACTAACAGCAGATCGACAAATGGCAAGCTATCATTTAATTATCTTGGGTACAACCTTTTAGATAATGATGATTTCTCAATTTTTTGAGTTCTCATAATGGTGAGAAGATTCGATGGGTTGTTCTCAAAATGGTGCATCATTCCGAACTTCTAAACAATAAATCCCACCAAAATCAATGTATGGTGCATTAACACCTGGTGGCAGCGATCGAAGATCATTGTCAAACTGACTTCCTATACTCGATGTGATAATTATTACTTTAGGTCTAGAAAGTGGGGGCCATATATTGGTGCATCTAACCAACCTCTGGCCACATGGCAATACCAGAAAGGAATATTTGTATTGAATCGATCTACAAGTAAAACGTCATCCAGATCAAGTTGGGTGAATAGCAACCTAACATCGATATTCAACTGATTTGCTTACATCTACATTTAGTTGGCATCCAATTTTTATAAACCTCCCATAAGCCATAATAAAATTCCCAAAGCTTACTATTCTCTATAAGGGTCAGCCCATAATCTCTCTACAACTGGCCAATCTATTATAACCAATGGCTAACAAATTAAGGTGGTCATCCAAAACTGCCTAATAAACAAGATCTTCTAAATCAAGTAGTTATCAATAGCCTAACAAACTCTATCAATGGCCTAACAAACTCCTCTATATAAACAGGTGAAGGGGACTCTCCAGAGGTAAGTCAGAACTAGACTTTGAGAGTAGAGACTCTATTGGAACTCCACTTCTCTAGTTCCTCTCTGAAAGGAACTTGAGCTTTTCCATTCTTTTTATCCCACTCAATTCTTCTTGCTCTCTACTTCTGCTTTTTTTCACTATCTATTCTCAATCGACTTAATTATCAAAGGATCCTAAACTAAAAGATCATCCCTTTAGTTTGTGGACTTTTTTGTAGGTTACTAATGAAACTTATCATATTCGGTCCATCACCAAACTCCAACTTGGTACTGAACTGACCTCTTCAGTTTAGCTTGGAGCGTCGCAGCAACATCTTTGAAATGGAGAAAAAAGAAAGTAGCGAAGGAAAATTTTATATTAGGTGAGAAAAACAAATGCACCCAATGATTATACAGCACATGAATCTCGAAAGTATAGTTTTATCAAATTAAATATTATGTCAAAAATCTTTTCCCACTTTATTATGGAGCTTATTTATTCTCTATGGACCTTTGGCATCTTGGTTATAGGCATATTGATTTGGTTTGTTTGAATTATTTTGAATAAGCCACTTTCTCGGGTACATTGCTAGCATTTGCACGTGAAATACACCTAATACTATGATGAGAGCATTTGAGATCAAGACTAGGGTAACTTGTATAAACTTTTACATATGTAATCTATTATTTTTGAAGTAAGAAAGCAAAACCTGCAAAATGAATAGTTTTATGGCGCATGAATGAAATTGCATCTAAATCATACAACTTAATGAATCATACAATAACTTGAATATTAAAGGTGATGTTTTATCGCATTGAATGTCATATGTAATTTTTTCCCACTCACCTCATGGAGGTTTTCCATTCCCTCCATGGATACCTTCACTTTCTTGATTATAGATATTGGAATTTTTGTTGGGTAGAACCAATAGAATAAGTTATTTCTCAAGTACATTGCTGGCATTTGTATATGAATTGCACTACATTCTGTTGGGAAATGTGTCCCAAAAAGCCAATCGTCAAGCTGTTGACGGTTGAGCAACCAAGTATTGTAATTGATTTGTTAATAAATAAAATATATTTGGCATCTTCATCATACGCTTTCATCTTCTAATGAACTCCGTTGTTATGATGAAGTCCTTAGGACTATTTAGGTTCGATAAAGAGAGGATTTATCGATTAGTCCTTAAAACTGTTCACGACCAAATGATAGGCTGTTAATAAGGACGACAGCTTCTATCGAGCATAGGTCGCTGTAGGCCATATGGGTTGGTTGTCCTCTTAACCAAGGAGTGTGGAGACACTGGTATGGCATACAGGTGAGATGTAAGGGTACATCATCATTGAACGTGACCAACTCCAGAGCATTCTGCTGTCGAGAATGTCTCTGATGGGATATAGGTATAAGTATCCCTTAGACTTGAGATCGCCTCAGTGACTTGCAAGCAACTCACTGTGCTTTGGTACTGGACTAACTGAATTTCTAATTCAGGGACGGAAGGCTTCTGGGCATAGTCAAGTACTTGCGAAGTCAGAGTGTGATCGAGATAGGATTGACCACTCCAAGAGTTGGAGAAGAATGAATCGCTGTATTTCAATTTAGCAAAATCTTGGCCAGGGTAATTCATCAGATGGATTTGATATTTTGAAATACAATGTGGACAACCTGATCAGAGTTGACAGTTAAACTCTGGGGTGTCCTATGATCATTTTGGTCAAGGGAATGAATTATGTGAAAGCTATATCCGCATGGGTTCTAAGGATGTTGTTCTACACATTCGACCTATCCGGTCGTCGGGTACCATTGCTAGACGGTCACTTCGATTGGTATAGAAATTTATTCCTATGCTACCGACTTAGGTTCGGACCTATGAGGTCACACACATTAGAGTTCATGATCCGATCGGATGGTTGATCAACGATTAAGAATCGTTCTAGGGTTAGATGATCAATACGATTGATATTTAACCCAGTGCAAGTGTTGCAGGAGGAACTATTAGCAATTCGATTGCTGATTGGCTTAATTTGATTAAGCCAATGGGCTGAGATTAAGTCTAATTAAATATGATTTAATTAGATTTGGTTTGGGCTTGATTGGATCAAGTCCAATTGGTTTATTGGATAAGCCAAGTGCAAGGAAAAACTAGTCCTAGTTCAACTAGGACTTGGGTCAATCTAATTTCTAATTTGATTAGAAAATTAAATCAGATTTAAATCTAATTTAATCTGATTAAATTAGGTTCTTAATTAGGTTAAAACCTATTTTAATTGGGTTGATCTAATTTTGATTTGATTTGGTTTGGAAAACCAAATTAAAACAAGTTATGAGACAGAATCCTAGTAGGACTAGGATTCCACCTTGCGCCACATAAACCTTCTCCACGCCCTCTCTCTTATTCAACGCCAATCTCCACTTATTTTGTGCGACAAAAGCCCTCTCCCCCAGATCTCTCCCGCGTTCACAAAAGGTCTCTTCTCTTCTTTCTTACATGGAAGGTGGTTTGGATCAAATCTAAAAGGAATAAGTTTGGATTTCAAATTCTATGAGATAGAGTTTTAGAAATCCAAAACTCTTTCAATTTTGCACCGAATTTATCCAAATTTTTTTTAGAATTTTCGTGGCTTTTAGGGTATACATTATGCACCCTTTTCTTGTGATCCATGCACGAAAATATGGAGGAGGTGCTCAAGAGTTGGGCGTCCCTTAACTTGCCATGTTTGGATAAGCCTTGACTAGGTGTTTGACCTAGATAAGGACTCTATCATATCTCTCTATATAAGATGAGTTTCTTCGTGAAATTTTAGGGGTCATAGATATTTGAGAGACCTTTCTGCCATCCAAAAATCAGAGAGAAATACCTTTGGGTCGTGGAGATATAAAAGGCGTAAGTTTGGGTGTCTAGAGAGAAAAACGTGAAGAAGAAGAGGGTCTTCGTCTAGAATTTTTATTTTCATATCTTTCCTCCTTCCATCTTGAGTTTCCTGAGAGTGTCTCAGATCTGAAACTCCTCCTTCTACTTTCCATCTTTGGAAGAGTCCAAATCAAGAAGAAGGAGGCACCTGATCAACCATCAAAGAAGGATCAGCGCAGTACTAGCATACTGTGCTGATTTCCTGAAGCAGGACTTCTGATCGAGATTCGTGGGCTCGTGTGGACGACTCCTAGAGGCCGGATGCGTGTGCAGCTTGCAACATCATCCTCAAGCCCAGATCAGCAAGGTTAGAACGTCTAACTTGCAAGGTAATAGATCTGATCTATTGTTTAATACATACATTAGATGTAGTATAGAAACATGTTGATATGATCAACATGTAGTTCATGCTATATTTATATATTTTAATTTCTGATTTAATGCCATGTAATAATCATGTAATAGGATCTTAGATCTAGGGATTTTCTGATCTTAGAAAATAAATTTTGATTTATTTTAGTCTTCCGCTGTATGATCTTGAAAAAGTTTCAAGATCTAACCCTCTTTTTCAAGATCTAACCCTGAAACCCTAGATCTGGTTCCTTCACATTTTACATTGTAGAGTAGGAGAGTTTTAAGGATCAAAATTGTGTTAACATGTTTAAAGATTTATGTATGCTATATCCTTATTCCTAAAGGAGGAAACAAATGCAATACCCTTCTATATGACACATGCCTTCCACACCTCTCTTTCTCAGCAATGTTTTAGAAAGAGAGACCCTAATAGGAACTTTACAACCTAAGATCACGATTTACCTGATGATACTCACATTTCATCATGTACTCTACCTGCTGCAATCATCATCTTCCATGACAAGTCCTACACAATACAGGAGTCAGAAAAGGTCATGAAGCATTAGATTGGAAAGTCGAGTTGCTGATAGAACTGAGACTAAAATTAAAGGATGGTACATAAAGTACATCATGCAGAATTTGAGTAGGTGATTGCATAACTATTTAAACATGAGAAATGGCTGCATTATTTCCATTAGTTAATCTAATAGTAGTTGCCCCAGGTGAGGAAATATTAGTAAGCAATGACATAGAGTTGACCATGTGATCCGTCACTCCTTTGTCAATAATCTAGGGTGGGAGTCAATTAATCCATAATTACCAACCATAACGTCCATGGTTGGTAATTATAAGAAAAGTCAATAAATACATGGAGACATTAAGCCATTTTTTTCTGCACAAGTAGCAAAGATGATTCTAAGCTAGATTAAAGGCACAGTGGACTGTGGCATCCTATTCTCAACCAACAATGGTTCCAAACCTGTTGGGTTCACCAATAGTAACTAGAGGACAACAACATTAATTAAAGGGAACAGGTACGTTAGCGAATGCATTCTTTCTAGGAAGCAGCGTATTCGCTTGATTCTCTAAGAAGCAAGAAGTGGTTGCTCTCTCTGCAGTAGAAGCTGAATTCCTGCAGCATCAGCTGGTGCAGCTCAAGCTACATGGCACAGGTGAGTATTGATGAGCTCCACCATCCCCAATCAGCGCCAATAGAAATTTATCATCACAACAACTCAATAATTTTAGATGTAGACAATCCAATACATATTCATATTCGCTATTTTTTTATTCGACAACTCATCTAAAACAAAAAAAAAAAATGTCAGACTACTATGTTGTCAATTTGGAAATCAAGTTTCAGATATTTTCATAAAACCATTGAAATCAAGACCATTCATAAAATTGCACCACCTACTTAGAATGCCGAAAAAAATTGGATTAAAGGACGATGTTGGAAGTGAATCCAACGTCTTCCATGGTCCTAGCAAGCGTTCCTGTCTGCCGTTACTCATTTCATGCGGTCATTCTAGGAGAGTCTCGTCAAATACCGTTTGATGGAGTGACAATAGGATCAGATTAGGTGACATAAAATATATCAAAATCTATCAATTTGAATCTGTCATGCTTATTAAATGGGTTAAAAAATTAAGTCCATGTATGATCATTCTATAAAACAATTAATATAATCCGATCTATAACGAGTAAACGGTTAAGGATTGCCGCCCCGTTTGAAAGCATCAGGGTAAGTTTATTGTATTACAAAATTTTAGCTGGTCATTTTCTCCATTTAAAGTCATGTCCTCCGTGAACGTGGCGCAGAGATAAACTGCTTCGAATAAACTAGCTTTTCTTCACCGCCAAATATAATCTCTCTCCTACTGATACTCCCCGCTTCACCTTGGCTTTTACCCAAGCTAACTTCCATTAAACAACCTAGAGATTTCCTTTCTACGAGAACTTTCCTTTTTACATGAAATAAGCACGTTTTGCTTCGTTTCAAAGAAAGGCCCTTTACACTAAAAAAGGGATTGCATGATTATAATATAATGGGGGTGTTCCCGGTTGGTCACTAGACCTCGCCAAAGTTTGCCCATCCACCGGAACAAACAAACAAAAAGAAAAGCTACAATAACTCATTAAATTACTAAAATAATAAATATAATTATCAAGTACAAATATGAAACTAGTATTGTCATTTTATTAACATAAACTTAAATATTAAGATCTCAAAACAATAACAATATTGAAAGAAATCATTGCAACGGTTATATAATGTTGTTGCAGCATCATAATATGCCTTGGTAATCAGTACTGATGGTTGTAGTAATTGTCACAATGTCATTATCCATGTCGTCAACCCAATAAAAATCCTTCATTACATGACAAGCATTAAGCATCATAACAGAGTTCTCCTAGGGCACATGCATACCAATGCAAATAGTATATTGCTTATGACTAAGATAATAACATCTTCTAAAGGATAAATTATAATATTCAAAAAGACCAAATTGTTTGAACTTAAATAAGAGACCATTGTGATTATTGTACCTCTTTGAGAAAACCACTGTTTATTGTAATAATCAGAACCGCACCCCATGCCTAGATATTTTAAATAAGTCGGAATCAGAGATTCACTCCCCATGTTTACATTGTCACTTCCAAGCCGAAGTACCATCATTCCATTAAAAGAGGTACTGCTTTAAGTAAAATTTAAAATACAAATTTATTGATAAATGGATCATTGAATTACTTCTTCATACAGAAGCTGCAAATCAAGCGCCATGCAAATCATTTTGCTAGACATATTATTAACAAGAAAATGAAAGAAAGCATTACCAAACAGAAGCACTTTCAGGATTTACAACAGGAGAAAATTGCAAGAAACCATATCCGCTCATTTAATTCCCATCTTGATCACAAGGAATGGAATATCAGTTATACAGCCTGTCTCCTTTGAACAATAGAATGTATAAACATAAGGAGAAAAGCTTTAATCAAAATTAAATTAGACATGACATAAGCACACATGACTTGGGCAAAAGTTACTTCAGAGTTTGAATCACAGTAGACCTTTCAACATCCAAGACAATCCTTGTAGTTTCCATAACAATCTGTCCATTCACATAGTGCTGCCTACACACTGGCATGTAGACATCAGCACCACCAATAAGTTCAGTTTGTGTCTCCTGTGTCTTTCTCAAGGTAAAGAATGCACGCTGGCCACACAGCTCACATCGTGCAGACAGCTTAGTGACAGAATCAGCTAGAGGAATGATATCAAGTACCGAGCCAAATCTCCTTCTGAAAGAAGTTTCTTTTTTCGTCAGGACTAAAAGAATGCGAACAAAACAGTAATGTGCATCCAATTGAGATTTAATGCCCAACATAAATAGCTATCCCACAGGAACATAAAATGCAGTTCAAAACCAATGGGAAAAACTTCTGATGATATGCTAGTGAGGTATATTTAAAAACCTAATGATGCTCCAATGCCCAACATAAATATCTAGCTTACAGGAACATAAATTGCAGTTCAAAACCAATACAAAATCCTTCTGATGACATACTAGTGAGACATATTAGAGAACCAAATGATGCAATAATCTTCTGATGGGTAGCTTGCTTGAGTTTTTAAATTACCTCAAGTAATCGCCATCCAGGCCTGCAACAATAACAGTCTTTCCATCATGATCAGCAGCCCTGCAGCAGAAGTCATAAAGATCTTCAAAGAACTGCGCTTCATCAATTCCTATCACATCCAGCTGCAAGAACACATTGTTAGCAAGAGATTGTCCTGCATGCATCACATCATAATCAAGCAAACAGATATGATGCAAGAGAATGCTTCTTTCAAGCTAGTCAAATGATATGCTGTTACATCTTAGAATTCCAACAAAAACAAAAGGATTAAAATTGGCTTAAAATAAATATGTTGGAGCTAATCATAGATTATGTAAAATTTTCTTTTTCATTAATGAATAAGAAAAGAAAGGCCTATCTTTTGAGAAGATGAGAAGTGTGAGACATGAAACTGGCCCGGAAAACATAATCAGAGCCATCTGTACTGCAACTGGCAAGACATCATCTCAAACAGACCACGGCATGGTTATTGATATGTTATATATTTACAGATTTTGTTGTTAGCATCAAAGAGCTATTCATGACACGCATACATTATCAAATAAGGGCAAAATTGATGGCACCATTAAAAAGTAACCAAGTGCCTTGACATGAAAGCTATCACACATTTGTAGAATGGCAGCAGCATAGAAGAGAAGTTATATGGATAAGAAAATTAAGTGAAAAAAAGTATGCTACTGTGACTGATGACTAACTTTTGAATCCTACTTTTGCTAAGCAAAAAGAAAAAGAAAAAAATGGTGATAAATGGGAACCACCAGGCAAGTGTTTGTTTTTTCCTGGTAAAGAAGGAAAAAGTGTGAGGGTTGTTTGTTACAGCAGTTATCATCATACCATGCTTTATTGTGAGCGAAAAGAATGTCATCCAAATACATATGGACAAGAGTATAGTGGATGCATGAGAGAATGTGTAGAAGATATATCCCTCAACTTTCCACTATTACTGTACACTACCATTCAATAATAGTATATGTCCAAAACTGAGTGCAAATGAGCCAAACATGAGAAAGGTGGAGTCAACTCAAGCTTGGCTTAAATTGTATGAGACTATCTCGGCTCGAATAGGCTCAAACATTCAGACAAGCCTGAGCTTTCAGCAATGGATGGAGGGAACCCTAAAGCGGAGAAGGAAAAAGGGTAAAAATTGAAAAACCTCACACCCATACCATAATCAATTAGACCTTGGATCTGAACCTCTTGGCAACCATAGTTGCAGAAGAAAAAGGGGGGAAAAATCCTCCATCTCCTACCTCTCACATCTCTAATTTTGAATAAGCTCTTATATCTAAACCATTTGGCAGACATGGTTACCGACTTTACCATGCAAGAAGGTAGCAATGCCTTGACATCTTGAAGCTGAGCCTCTTGGCATGCCATAGTTGCTGACGTGATGGTGAATGGAGGAAGCCACACCTCATCTGCCCTTTTGGTGCTTGGATTGCATAAAGAAAAAAAGAGAGAGATACAAATAGAGAGAGAGGAGAGCGATGTGACAATGAGGTAGGTGAAAAGAGAAAGAAAGTGGCAGGACAAAGGGAGAGTTCAGACGAGTTAGGCTGCATGAGGTTTCCACTCATAAAAATGAGCTGCTATGTAAACCTAACAGCTCTAATATTTATTAGCAAATAGGCTAACATTCATGTCATAGATTCCAATCTAACTGCTATAAATGTAGTTCATTTAAATGAAATTATAATAGTATTCAAAAATAATATAAAATTAATTTTAATTTATAAATATTTAAGGATTAATATTATATATAATATTTATTTATATATTTATTTTTTAACTATACAAAGCCAACCACCAGCAATCTAGCCCTAGCTCATGTTCATCTCATTTATTTTACGAGCTCAAAGTCCTGACTAATTTGAGGCAAACACAAGTTCACAAACAGCATAGCTCATCCGTTTGATAGCCCTAGTCCAACTATCACCAATGTAAGCTGCATGACTAGAATTTTCAGACTAAAGGCACATCGTATTGTTAAGTGAAGATGGTCTGATGATTAGTTTTCCAACAATAAAAAAAAACATTTCTATGAACAAAGACACGAAGTTCTTATGCTATCAGGTTTCCTCTATATTTCATAATATATGCATACAAGACCCAATTACTTTACACAAAAAAAAAAAAAGCAACCAACCTTAATGCATGATCCTTCTCAATGCACAAGAAGATAGTCAAGTGAGATCCTATATTCAAGAAATACAAGAAACTACAATCACAACTTCCCATGACACAGATAGGAACTTTTGTTGGAAAAATATAAATGTCAATAAGTACGCTCTTCCCTTTAAGAATAAGGGAATGATGACCTCGAAAAAATGGTGACCTAATGGCGCAAAGTTTATGGGAAGGCAGAATGTTGAACCAGGTAACGTTAAGTGGCATTTTCTATGTTTATCACATGGATATAGCGAAGCAAGCAATTGCAATGGGTCAATGGAAAAAAAAAATTTGTTGATAATAAATATGAATCTCGTCCCAAGAGATAATACCTATCCACAAGAACTTTAAAATTTTATTCATTGTGTACTTCTGTGAAGTATATGTAGGGAGCATTTTCCTCTTTCTCCTTTCACATTACTTCTATCCTTCTGAATGACCATTCTCCTCTATGCCTTTTGACCATCCCCTCAATTATCCTAAACTTAAGGCCCTACTTTTCTCAATATACAGGAAGCATTTGTAGTGAACAAACTCTAAATCACCTTAACAACAATGATATGGATTTATTTCACACTGTTAACCAGAGGAACATGCAATGTACTTTGAGGAATCATGGACAGTTGCTCAAACAATGTACCACAAAGTCAACCTTGCAAAAGGAAAGTGTAGAGTTTGCCGTTCATCCATCACTCCTACCTTTTTAAAATTTGGTGAAAATACATGCAGCCAATTGTGAGAAGGTAAGATGGATTCTCAAACAAAGAAAATAAAGAATATGATAACAATTTGCAAATCAGAGCAAGGCTTCATCCTGTGAGCTTCCAGTGAAGGGGCTAATATTTCTATTTGTGTGATATTAACATACAGAAAAAAATAAAATTTTAGAGGAATAAATGATAGGCTTTTCAAAGGTATTACATAGTCTCATAGTCAAACATGGCTCTAGATAAAATGCTACTCAACTTTTTAAATTAAAATCAGTTAATGAAATATTCTTATTCACACATGGGCACTTCTCCAAATTATACATAAGCTAAAACTTCAAAGCAGACTGAACATTATGATATACTCATAAAAACCTGAAAAAGTGACAAATAAAACATGTTATGTGCTTTCTCATGCCATCCAAATAACATGGCCATCCAATTCACCAGTTCCATGGGCAGAAAGCAACACAACCAGAATAAGAAAGGTTGTTATATCTCCACATATCAGATCTAAACTGATTTTCCAGTCCTTTAGAAAAGCAGTTATCAATCAGTCCAAGTCCTTTCGCAAGTGCACCCAGAGAAAAGTTTGCAGTTACATCATTTTAGCATAAATTACCTTATCAATATTTCTACTAAAAGCTGTCTTCCTAGATCTCCAGATGAAGATGGGAGGTAAAATCATGAGATCAAGAGTAGGGGGAACAATACTTTACTAGGTTACGGAGTTCTGAAAAATAATCTGACTTTTAGTCCTACACTGGATTGAAGCCTATTCCGATCTAGCCAGCAAAGATTTTGAATTCTTGATCCAAAAATTGATTCAGAAAATTTTATGAATACATGTGGCTTATGTACAGTATACATAAAGTATTTCTATTTCATTTTTGTCATTGAAGGAAGACAACTATTTAGCCAAAAGACCATGCAAATGGCAGAACTTGGATGCTAACTGAAGCCCTCTGATCACGATATGCAAAAGTGCTGACTTCACCATATATCAAAAATAATTTAAAAGACCGCGGTAAAACAGGAGAAAACAAGCCTAGTTACAATCAAGCCCTTCTAAAACTCAAAATGGATTTTGTGTTCACATAATATTCCACAATTTACCTCACATGACTTATATGATGCAAAACTCTTTAAATGGCACCCTTTTCTAAGGAAATAGCCATACATCAAGCCACAAGAGATGGTTAGCAAAATATACAACACAGATGCCACGTTTAACTCAAACCATTTGAGAAATTTTCAACCTGATTGACCAAATAACAGAAAGACATACTAAGGTATCCATGACTGCACCACAATATAACGTTTAATAATGTAAATCAGATTAAGTTTTCTGTACCTTATTGTAAGCTTCAATTCCAAATTTATCTCGGAACATCGAAAGCTCTGGCAGAGCCAGACATGGCATCTTTGAGCCATCATGAGTCACTACAGAATCCAACCCATACCTCGTATCCTTGTTAGATTTTATTACAGCCACACTCCTGCTCACAGCAAGACAAGAAAATAAACCTCTCAGTCCATCATCTCTGTTAAATTTCGTTACCAAGAGCTGTCAACCATTACCATATAAAATGCATAAAATATAAAAATTAACGAGAAATCTAATCTATCAACCCAAACACAACAAATTTCCTAATTAACTTTAGGGCATAAACAATTGATCGCCAAAAAGAATAGGAAACTAATGGGGCATCCCGAACCTTTGATCAGGGTTATCTCGTAATGCTGAACCATACAACATAACCCCAAATCACGGTAGCCAGAAACCATCGATGTACTGACCAAAGAATGCAAAGAATGGATTTTTACGTGCAGGAAAAACAGAAAATCACAACTTGTGGGAGATAACAGCTCAAGAGAGAGGCTCGCACCTTCCGTTCTCGATCTCAGACCGGATTCGGCGAAGGAGAGTGGTGGTTTTCCCAGCAAACATCGGGCCGAGGATCACATGGATCTCCCCAGAGGAAACCCGGGCATCCATCGATGGATCGGGGCCGTCGATGGAGCTGGTACAAAACGATCTGAGGGTGGAAGACGAGGGCTTTGGAAGATAGGCGATCGGGGATTGGAGGATGAATTTGGGGAATGGAGAGGTTGGGATGAGAGTGAGAAAAGGGGGTGGAGAGGTCTTGGAGAGGAGGTGGGATGGGGGAAAATATATTGAAGAGGGGAAGGGGAGGAGGGATCTCATGGTGGAGATGGAGCGCATAATGGGAGAGGGGATGTATTTGGCGGGTTTTGGGGAGATTTGGGGTTTGAAATTGGGGGAGGAGGGAAGAGTTTTAGGGTTTTGGAGGGAAGCAGGAGACCCGGGGATGGCAAAAGGTTGGAATGGTCTAAGAGAGACATCCCGGCGTGGAAAGCAAGCCTGCAGTGATTAGGAAAGGTTTTATTCTTGTAAGCTACTGTTTTAGAGGTCTCTTTCGGCATTATGCTTATTTTGTTGATGAAAATTTAAACGATGTATATGAATAGTATTTTTGGTATGGTCACAAGTCAACTGCATTGCTACAGTTGAATTAGTTAGTGATCTAAAAAAGATTGGAGGGACTACAAAACTTTGATTCAGATGATACAACTACTTAATCACTTTCAGCAAAAGGAAGCGTCCAATTTCACAAGCAATTGGGCGTGCTTCGATTATGAAAGCAAATAAGCAATAGATTGGATTACTTGGGGCTGGACTCCTAGTTATGTGTAGTGGGATGAGTGTAGCATAGGGGATAGAGAATAATTGACAGAAATAGACGTTCTTTTTCCGAGTCTCCGTGATCCATTCGAGGAGGTCGGGACCATCACCTCTTCAACAAGGTGCAGATCCAGCTGAGCGATCTTCCGACAATCTATCAGAATTCTGAATCATTTTGTAGACTCACTATTGGATTTGGTTTGTTCGATTGTATTGTTCTTTCTTCTCTAATTGACAAGAATCAAGAGTCTTTTATCCCATCTTTGGTTGGAGCAACAAGAGGACCGCTGGTTGGAGTTGGATGGATGGATGGTATGTATTCGTCATTTGACTTAAAAAATTATATAAAGAATGAATGAAAAGAAGAAATTGTCTGTTTGCTCGAGCCTGCCCGATGGATTAAATATATGAGAGATAAATTTCTGGCAAAATTATATTTCATTATTTTTAATAAAACTATAATACTTCTTCATTTTTAT
This sequence comes from Elaeis guineensis, assembly GCF_000442705.2. Taxonomy (NCBI): domain Eukaryota; kingdom Viridiplantae; phylum Streptophyta; class Magnoliopsida; order Arecales; family Arecaceae; genus Elaeis; species Elaeis guineensis. The sequence continues at coordinate 37,647,107 of NC_026007.2, read as the reverse complement.
TTATATTATTTATATATTTTTTATTTTATATATTTTATTAAATTTTATTATTAATTATTTTAGTTTTAGTATATAATTTTTATAATTATAATTAAATAGTTAGAATTATATTCTATTTTTTATTTATATTTGTTGGTACAAAAATCTACCGACGTCGGAGAAGCTGGAGTTGAGGGAGTCACGGTCGTCGCCGGGACCTGCAAAGAAAGTCTAAATCGGAGTTGAGGGTGCTCTGGCAAGACCCTCCGACGCTCAAGTCAGTTCTCTGCCTCAACAAAAATGGAGTGCTCGAATGAAAATTTTAGCAGAGTTTTGAGATAGAAATTAGAGCTTAGAAAAAAACGTATCTGGGGGGATCCTTATTTATAGACCGAGAGCGTAACTAGCCGATAGCGACATATGTAACCGTCTGGAAGTGGGCCGTTCAGAGACGTGCGGAGTTTGTTACGGAGAGTAGTGGCGTCAGAGGTCGCCTAGGGCCACGTGGAGCTCGCTGCGGAGAATGAAGTGGTGTCCGTTGTCATGACTTGCCAGAGAGTGGTGGAGCTGCGAGAAATCCGTTGCAGAGAGTAGAGCAGGGTGGCGGCTCTTGTCGTGGCTTGTCAGAGAGTTCGGATCCGTCGGTTGAAGCTCGGCTGGGATGCCTGATGGAGCAGAAGGGCTCTTCACATCGTTGTTTTGGGAGAGGCTCGGATGTCCCGAGGTCGCCAATGTTTCAAGCGGGGGTCGCCTGCAACAGGAGCTCGGATGGAGATTTTCTGTTGGTGGAGTCCAGAGAAGTCCGATCGCTAGGGTAGTCTGTCTGGGATTTATCTAATGTGGAGGCTCATCCGAAGATCGTCCGCTAAGGAAGCCCGATTTTACGGGGAGCCCGGTAGGAGGTCGGCCGGCGATGGACTTCGGATAGCGCTCGGGAGGCTCGGTAGACATCGAGAGCGATCGACCATCGCAGGGACCCAGCTGCTGGAGCTCATCTGTCGTAGAAGCTCGTCCGAAATCTATCCGCTGGAGGAGTTCGGACGGGATTCGATTCTCGTGAGTGGTCGAAAGGGGGCTGTTTGTTGAGGAGCTCGGACGAGGACCAGTCGTCGTGGAAAATCGGAGTAGTGTCCCGTTGTAGAAGCTCGTCCGGAATCCCCTTGCCACAGAGTAGCTCGGCTGAGGTCTACCTGTAATAGCAGTTCGGAAAAATTTTGTTCATAGTAGAGGCTCGAATGGAATTTGCTTACATTAGACGTTTGGGGTAGACAGCCCGCTGTAGGAGTTCGGAGTAGACCGTTCGTAGTAGAAATTCGGAGTAGGTCGCTTGTAATAGAAGCTCGGAGTAGACCATTTGTGGTAGGAGTTCGAAGTAGAGATCCCGCTAGCGGAGCCTGTTCGTTATAGAAGTTCGGACGAAACCCACCTGCAATGAAAGTTCGGGGCAGAAACCCGGCTCTCTCAGGAGCCCGGGCGAAATCCAGAAGGCGGTCGGCCGCTGTAGAAATGTAGATGAAGCCCGATCGCCATGGGGATCTGTCATTGGGGAAGTTCGGCCATTGACGAAGTTCGAAGGAAGTTCGGACTAGGGTCGATCGTGGTCAGGAGAAGTCTGAAGAGATTCAGAGATCAGTCGATCGCCGCGAGAGGTCGGCTGATAATGGAGCCCGGAGGGCACTTGAAGCAGTCCGATGGACGGTCGAAGGAGCTTGCCATTGGAGAAGTCCGGAGGGTTCAATAGGAGCTCGCCCGTCGGAGGAGTTCGATCGTCATTGTGGAAATTCGACTGCCAGAGCAATCCGAAAAAGATGCTGCACAAAGTCGGAGGGATCTCGAGAGAGTTGGCCTCTTATGAACTTCGGCTGGGGGTATTTTATACCCAACACCAGTCCCCCTACTTTCGAGTTCGAGTTTCGAATGAAGAAAGTACAGAGAAATTTTTGAAGCCGAAGTTGCTCCCTCGATTTCCATGCGCGACCATTCTCAGATATTTTGGCATTTTGCGCGTGTGTGCTGGAGTCTTTTTGGATCGAAGCGATCCGAAGGGAATTTTCGAAATCCCCACTGGCGCGTTGCCCTGGGCGATCTGAAGACTTTTCAAAAACCTCCGTTGGAGCGCTGCCCTAGGCGATCCGAAGAGACTTTTCAGAATCTCTGCTGGAGCGCCCCCCTATGTACCTCCTAATAATGGCCCCGTCAGCAGTCAACCGCTCGCCATGGTGAGTGGGACACGTGGCGAGCGGTGGTCGGCCTGGGGACATCCGCCATCATTACTGCGCCGGGCCCTGTTGTCTATTTAAGCCCACTCCTCTCCTCCAGGGACTTCACCTCGCTTGAAAGTCCAGTTGATGCTCTTCTTCTTCCTGAGAGCTCCGCTCCTCTCCATCATCCTTTTCGGCCTTAGGTCTTCTTTGAGTCAACTCCCACCGTTTTTGCCGCCTTCCTGCTTCCCTCGGGCCAATCCAGGTTGGTCCCAAAACTTCTTTGCTCTCTCATCATTTTGTGGTTTCTTCTTCTTCTTGCTCCGTCTGTGTAGCTTCCGAGAGTTTATCGGCAGTCTTCCCCCGATTTTTCGGGATTTTTCTTCTCCTTCTCTCTCTCCCCTCCTTTTCTCTTCTTTCTTCTTTTCTTTTTTTTTTTTTTGACCTCTCCCCCTTGTCTTTTTGTTGTAGGCATGGATGCGGAAGGCACGGAAGCCGTACAACTGCTGGCCAGGGGCCTCAAGGCCTACAAGAGAAAAGGCACCACAACCATCGGACTGGAAAAGAAGACCAGAATGAGAGAGGCGAGCTCAGCCATACCTGCCCAGACTGCCCTTGCTACTGACGTCCCTTTGGACGCCGAGCCTTCAGTTCCCCGAGTCTTTTCATGGAATTCTCCCGCAGAAGTTCCCGTTCTAGAGGTCCGTCCCGAGGGGGTGCCAGGGGTCGAAAAGAGGAGAAAGTTCAGTGACTACCGAGCTGCCATTGAAGACTCCTTCGGCTTCGAAGAGGGCCCGAGGAAGGATTCCTTCAACAACAGGGATTTAACAAAGAAGCTGGTAGGCAGGTGCATCTCACCCGAGGATCTTGAAGTAACCGAATTGGGTGACACCGATCGAGGGAGTGGAGTTGTCGCCACGAGCAACGGCGGACTTCTTGATGTCATTGGGGATGAGGGATCGAAGGCGGTCGACATTGACGGCGAGACGGTAGAACTTGTTGCGGAGGCGATGGAAGTAGCGCATGCCGACCTTGCCGAAGTACTCGAGATGGTACTTGTCGGAGAGGATGCGGTGGTGGTGCATGCCTCCGACGTTACCGTGGCCACCGGGGTGCTTCCGATTCTTCTTGAAGCGGGTCGTCATCGCCGTCGCTGCCGTTTCCCGGGCTTTATCCTGCATTCTTCTTCTTAAGGTTAGGATTTTGGAAACGGAGCGGAACGGGGCGAAGAGCAAAAGTTTGGAAACGGAGCGGAACGGGTTGAAGAGCGAAAGTTTGGAAATGGAGCGGAACGGGGCGAAGAGCGAAAGTTTGGAAATGGAGCGGAACGGGGTGAAGAGCGAAAGTCGGTGGTTTCACCGAATGTACCGGGAGATGTTGCTGAGAAAGATGGAGCTAGAAGGGGAAGTCGAAGACTTGAAGCGGTCTCCAATAAGGACCTCCGATCGAGAGCTCGAAGTCGGAAGAAGCCGAGCTCCTTTAGAGCTCTTCTTAACTTTTGTCCTTCTATGTATTCTCTTTCCTTTTTTATAGTTTTTCTTTTTTGGCCTCCGGGGCTTGATAATGTATACTTTGATAATGAAATGAAAAGGAGATTCTCCGTTACCTTGTTCATTTTTTCATTAAGTTGTCGTTTACCGAATTCCTCTTGCCTTTTGTCTTGTTCGATGTTGTTGTTGTTTAGTGGTTCCTGATTGTCGCCGTGTCGATTTGCCCTTTTTGTTTGTCGCCTTAGGTTCGAGCTCAGGAGTCCGAACTTTTCGTTATCTCGAGGAGGTTGATTTATCTTTGACTTGTGTTGACTTCCCTCTTAGAGACTGAGGGTTTTTAGTAAGAATCTCCTTCCTCATTGAGACGAGGTTCCCTGTAGCTCATTTTTCATTTATCGCTGGTGTAGTTCGTCGCTTTTCTTTTCATTTCTCCCTTTCTTCTGTGTTTAGGTGGGGGTCTTCCCTCCGCTTTTGACGGGGTCGTGAGAGTGTAGAGGAATCATTGGGGAAGCTTTCCTCCTTGTCGATCAACCGAGTCTTTGCTTGCATCGAGATGAGATCCTCACCTTGTTCCCGACAGTCGGCTTCAGCTCACGTTAGGACGAGGTTCTCCTCCTGTTCCTAACAAGACTGCGGGGGCACATAAGGGCCGTTGTAAGGGCCTCTCCTCCCATCCGGTCTTTAAGAAATTGGGCCTTCGACTTTGCTCATATTAGGATGAGGTTCTCCTTCTGTTTCTAACAAGGCTGTGGGGGCACATAAGGGCCATTTTAAGGGCCTCTCCCCCCATCCGATCTTTAAAAAATCGGACCTTCGACTTTGCTCATGTTAGGAAGAGATTCTCCTCCTGTTCCTAACAAGGCTGTGCAGGTACATAAGGACCATTGTAAGGGCCTCTCCCTCCATCCGATCTTTAAGAAATCGGGCCTTCGACTTTGCTCATGTTAGGACGAGGTTCTCCTCCTGTTCTTAACAAAGCTGTGGGGGCACATAAGGGCCGTTGTAAGGGCCTCTCCCCCATCCAGTCTTTAAGAAATCGGGTCTTCGACTTTGCTCATGTTAAGATGAGGTTCTCCTCTTGTTTCTAACAAGGCTGTGGGGGTACATAAGGGCCGTTGTAAGGGCCTCTCCCCCCATCCGATCTTTAAGAAATCGGACCTTCGACTTTGCTCATGTTAGGATGAGGTTCTCCTCCTGTTTCTAACAAGCTTAATTTCAATTGCGTGGGAGAATTATTTTCTGTCATTATAAACTCATGCTAAAAGAAAAATATGCAAGTATGAAACTTTTATTTAAGGCGTAGTTATTGGTAATACATCCGTAGATTTTTTGAGTTTCATGGTCGCGGAAGCTCTGCTCCTCCGAGCTCTTTTAAATAGTACGTTCCGGGTTGGACTACCTCCTTGACTTCATACGGGCCTTCCCAGTTCGGAGCAAGTTTTTCTTGATTCTGAGGTTGTGAGGCAGCGGCTCGCCGTAGCACCAGGTCCCCCGCCTGGAAGACCTTGCTTTTGACTCGGGAGTTGTAGTAGCGGGCTACTTTCTGTTTGTAAGCCGTCATCCGAACTTGAGCCGCCTCTCGCTTTTCTTCTAACAGGTCGAGGTTGGCCTTGAGATCCTGTGGGTTGCGCTATTCATCGAACGCCACGACTCGTGCTGATGGAAGCTTGAGTTCTATTGGGATCACGGCTTCTGTCCCGAAGGCTAGGGCAAAGGGGGTCTCTCCGGTGGGCAATCTCTGAGTAGTCCGGTACGCTCATAACACATGATAGAACTCGTCAGCCCAAGTTCCTTTTGCCTTTTCAAGTCTCGCTTTGATGCCTTGCAACAGAGTTCGGTTAGTCACCTCGACCTCACCGTTTGCTTGAGGATGGGCCACCGAGGTGAAGTTGTGGGAGATGTTTAGGCCCTAACAAAATTCGGCAAATTTTGCTCCAGCAAATTATCGCCCATTATCAGTAATGAGGATTCTGGGTAAGCGAAACCTACAGACAATCGACTTCCAGACGAAGTCCTGCACTTTAACTTCTGCGATTTTTGCTAAAGGTTCAGCTTCAACCCACTTAGTGAAATAGTCTATTGCCACCAGGAGGAACTTCCGCTGCCCCGATGCCATGGGGAAAGGTCCGAGGATATCCATCCCCCATTGCGCGAACGGCCATGGGGCACTCAATGGTGTAAGTTTGGAGGCAGGTTGCCTTTGTACATTGTCATATCTCTGACACCAGTTACATCTTCGGACATATTCGATGGAGTCGTGGTACATGGTAGGCCAGTAATAACCTTATCGGAGCAGCTTATGGGATAAAGACCTGACCTCCAGGTGATTTCCACAGACTCCCTCATGCACCTCCCTCAAGGCAAAGTCGGCTTAGGAAGGCCGGAGATATTTCAAGAGGGGCAAGGAGTACGACCTCTTGTATAGCCTGCCTTCGTAGAGGAATATCGGGAGGCCTGGTTCTTAAGCTTTCGAACCTCTTTTGCATCAGGAGGAAGAACCCCATCCTTGAGGTACACAACTAGCAAGTAGATCCAGCTGGGTTCATAGCTGATCTCCATCATAAACCGTGATTCTTCCATGCTTGGGCGCTTCAGAACCTCAAAGAAGACTTCCTTAGGCAGTTCGGTCGGAGCCAGCGTAGCCAACTTGGAGAGAAGGTCGGCCCTGGCATTCTCCGATCTCGGGATCTGCCTGATGTCGAAGCTGCCGAACGTAGGGATGATCTCCCTTACCCTCTCGAGATATCTAGCCATACTGTCCTCCCGAGCCTCGTAATTTCCACTGACCTGTCCTACCACTAATTGAGAATCACTGTAGGCTTGAAGCCGATCTACTTCTAATTCTTTGGCAACCTTTAGTCCCGCAATCAGAGCTTCATATTCTGCTCCGTTATTTATTGCGGAGAACTCGAAGCGCAATGCATACTCCGCAACAATCCTGTTTGGATTGACCAAAATCAGGCCCGCCCCTGCGCCTGACATGTTGGAGGAACCATCCACGTAGAGGGCCCAAGAACCATCAGGGAGATCGGCTCTTTCCTCGAAGAAGTTCGGTCGGAGTCCGGGATTATCGGCTTCATCTTGTCCAAGTTCGGCCTCCTCTGGGATAGTGCATTCCACCATGAAGTCCGCTAATATCTGGGCTTTGATCGCTGGCCAAGGTTGATAGTTGATGTCGAACTCCGTGAGCTCGACCGCCCATTTTGCGATTCTTTCGGAGGCATCCGCTCGATGCAGGACCGCCTTGATCGGCTGGTCGGTGAGCAGCGTTATGGTGTGTCCTTGAAAGTAAGGTCGGAGCCTTCGGGCTGCAATCAACAAGGCATAAGTTAGTTTCTCTAACTTAGTATATCTGATTTCGGCGTCTCTCAATGAAGCGAAAATTTAGTGCAGGGGCAAAATGGTAATTTTAAAATTTTTTCAAAATTATTATTTTACAGCGGAATTATTAATTAATCTCATTAATTAATACTAATTAATCCTACACTAGGATCTAAATATGATACAACAGCATGTATTTAAATTTGAAATTCAAATTTGAATCAGTAAACGTTTTACAGTACTGTGTTCAGAACACATCACTTTTTGTGGGTAGTCGATCACCGCAATCTGATCACTGTCGGAGGGCTCTGATCGTCACGTCACAGCCACATAAATGTCTGGCCTCTGCGGATCGTCCACACAAAGCTCCCATCTGATCAGCTCCTCACGAATGCTGGTTTGTGATTTCACCCTTTTGATGGCAGATGTTGATCGAACTCCTTCGATCGATGTGTCCCGACTTCTCAGATGTTCGGATCATTTGCACAGTTGCTTGAGAGGCTGATGGATCTCTTCCTAAAATTTGGTGGACTCACGACACTCGTGGCACACCAATCTCACTTCCCGAACCCTAGGTAGAAACCCTAGGGTACACACCAAAAACCCTGCGCCCAATTTTCTCTCTTTTCTTTCTTTTTCTCTCAGAAGGTTTTAGACCTTCACCTTGCACAGAAGCCTTCCTCACACCCCAAAGTTTCTCTCCTAAAATTTCTACGCACGTCCCACCTTTCTCCTCTTTTTAAAACAACGTCGAACGTGTCTTATCCGCGTGAGAGGATAAAGACAAGAGGTTACACATTTGAATTCAAATCAAATTTGAATTCAAACGAAAACCAACTTATCCCTATCCTTTTGGGCATGAGAAGAGAAGGGGCGTGGCTCTTTGTGTGTGAAAAATGTTTCATGAGAAACCTTTTTTCGTGTAAGTAATGTGGCGCACAAAATGGATAAGGATGAAAGGGCAAGTGATAAGTTATCCATTCAAATTCAAACATGCTTTGAATTTGAATGGCTAACTAATTATTTTATCCATCCATATGGTGCACAAATGAGGGCGTGGGGAAGGATTTTGCATGAGAAAAATTTCATGAGAAGTTTCTTCTCGTGAATTCAAATGGGTGCAAGGAAGTTGGGTGTCGCAGAGAATTTAAAACAAGGTGGTTTGATTCAAATTGAGCCAACCTAGTTTAAAATAGGTTAAGCACAATTAGACCAGATTAAACCCAACATAATTAGGCTTAATTAGGCTCAATAAAATCCTAATCAAATCAAGAATTAACGAAACCTAACTCCTGATCAAATCAGGGACTAAACCACCTTAGCGATTAGGTCAACATTTAACCTAATCGGGTCAATCCAAACTGAATCCAATTCAATTGGACTTGATCAAAAAATAATTACTCAATCAAATTGAGTTAATTAGTGATTAAATCACTAATTAAATCTCTCATAAATATTGAGTTCAAATCCAATGGGCAATCAGGCATCAGAGACCATCGATATGAAACCCTGATCAAAGAGTTCAAATTTCAAATTCAAAATTTGAAATTCAAAATTTTGACCCCGGTACCCAAAATGTGTGGAACTCATGATTAGATAATCCTAATTCTCAATCATAGAGTCCCAGATAGATAAGACTCATAATCAGCCATCAGATCAGAAAGGAACCTCTAATGTGTGTGACCCCGTAGGTTCGAACCTAAACCGGTAGCACAGGAACCAATTCCTGTACTAATCGAAGTGACCATCTAGCAATGGTACCCGACGACCGGATAGGTCGAATAATCACAATCGCAACATTCAGAACCTACGTGAATATGGTTACCGTATAATTCATCCCTTTTGACCCCTGTGTTTAGGATGACTCAGGGTTAAACGTCAACCCTGATGATATCATCCGAATCGTGCTCAACTCAATTAGTCCTGTGACTCCTCACTAGGACTACCCTGGCCAAAGTTTTGCTAAATTGAAACACGACTGTACACAGCTCCTAAACTGGAGTGGTCAATTCCATCTTGACACACGCACCGACAAGTCAAGTACTTGACTACACCCAGCAACCTTCCATCACTGAATTAGAAATTCAGGTAGTCCAGTGCCTAAGTGCAGTGAGTTGCTTGCAAGTCACCGTGGCGGTCTCAGGTTGGAGGGACATTTATACCCATATCCCATCGGAGCAAATCTTGACAGCAGAAATAGCTCTGGAGTTGGTCACGTTCAGTGCAGATGTACCATTACATCTCACCTGTATGCCATACTAGTGTCTCCACACTCTTTGGTTATGAAAACAACCAACCCATATGGCACACAATGACCTATACTCGATAAACGTTGTCGTCCTTGGTAACAACGTATCATTTGGTCGCGAACATGTTTAAGGACTAAGCGACAAATCCTCCTTTGTCGAGTCTAAATAGTCCTAAGGACTTCACCACAACACAGGAGTTCATTAGAAGATGAAATATTTGTGATGAAAAAATATCAAAATAATTTTTATTTATTTATAATTTATATACTAATATAAAAGGAGCACAACCGTCAACAGGCTGACGATTGGCTTTGGGATACTATTCCCAACAATCTCCCACTTGGCCTAAAGCCTATCGGTGCAGTATCTAATACCCATCTTCGACTTGTAGTCGTTGAACTTCTTCACCGCAATGGCTTTAGTGAATGGGTCGGCCAGGTTCTCCTTCCCGTCGATCTTTTGAAGGTCGACATCACCTCGATCCACGATCTCCTGGATGAGATGGTAGCGGCGCAGAATATGCTTCGTCCGCTGGTGTGCCTTTGGTTCCTTCGCCTGAGCAATGGCTCCAGAGCTGTCGCAGTAGAGCAGAACTGGACCAACAAGAGAGGGTGCTACTCCGAGCTCGGTGATGAATTTCCTCAGCCACACCGCTTCTTTGGCAGCATCTGATGCAGCAATATACTCCGCCACGCATACTAAATCAGCCACAGTGTGCTGCTTGGAACTCTTCCAGCAGACAGCCCCACCATTAAGGATAAAAATAAATCCTGACACACTCTTGCTATCATCGCGATCAGACTGGAAACTAGAGTCTGTAAACCCTATAAGTCTCAAGTTCGATTCACCATATATAAGCCACTGGTCCTTAGTATTTCTTAAATACTTCAGGATGGTTTTAACAACCTTCCAATGATTCTCTCCTGGATCAGATTGGTATCTACTCACTACCCCTAGTGAGTATGCCACATCTGGTCGTGTACATATCATGGCGTACATGATAGATCCCACTGCCAAAGCATATGAAATCCTACCCATACGCTCTCTCTCTTGAGGTGTTGTCGGACAATCTCTCTTCGAGAGAGAAATTCCATGGCCTATCGGTAGATAGCCTTTCTTGAAATTTTCCATGCTGAACCTTTTCAGCATAGTATCAATGTACGTGGACTGGGATAAGCCAAGCAACTTTTTGGATCTATCCCTATAGATCCTCATCCCTAGGATGTAGGAAGCTTCTCCCAGATCCTTCATGGAGAACTGTGACGATAGCCAAATCTTTATTCCCTGTAATGCAGGAACATCATTTTCGATTAAGAGAATGTCATCCACATACAATACAAGAAATACTACTACTGGACCATTAGCCCACTTATAAATGCAGGGCTCTTCTCCGTTCTTAACGAAGCCATATGTTTTGATCGTCCTATCAAAACGTATGTTCCAACTCCGAGATGCCTGCTTAAGTCCATAAATGGACCTCTGTAGCTTGCACACCTTAGACTCATCTGTGGATGTGAACCCTTCAGGTTGTATCATATACACCTCTTCATCTAGCTCTCCATTTAGGAAAGCTGTCTTCACATCCATCTGCCAGATTTCATAGTCCAGATGGGCAGCTATCGCAAGCATAATCCGAATGGATTTGAGCATTGCCACAGGAGAAAATGTCTCGTCATAGTCTATACCATAACGTTGACGATATCCCTTGGCAACCAGATGGACTTTATAGGTCTCCACCTTTCCGTCTGCACCCCTCTTCCTTTTGAAGACCCACTTACACCCTATGGATTTTACTCCTTCGGGTGGGTCAACCAATGTCCACACATCGTTGACCTTCATGGACTCCATTTCGAATTTCATGGCCTCTAGCCATTTCTCAGAGTCAGGTCTCTGCATTGCATCCATGTAGGTGATTGGATCCTCATCATTTTCATCAAGTTCGACAGGATCACCATCCCGGACCAATAAACCATAGTATCTGTCCGGTTGATGTGGTACTCTACCAGACCGCCTTAAGGGTGCATAATCAATGGGCTCCGGATCTGATCTAATCAAATCCGGTTCAGGTTCAGTAACATGTGTCGATTTTTCCACCTATCGAACTTCGTCAAGTTCGACTTTAGAGGCAACAGTTCCTTCACTAAGGAACTTCTTTTCTAAAAAGATTGCCTTAAGGCTGACAAACACCTTTTGCTCATCAGTAAGGTAGAAATAATACCCTTTGGTCTCTTTTGGGTACCCTATAAAATTATACTTGTCAGACCTAGGTCCAAGCTTGTCTGTAATTAAACGTTTAACATAAGCCGGACACCCCCAAACCCTAAGGTGCGAGAGTACTGGCTTACGTCCTATCCATATCTCATATGGCATTTTGGCTACAGACTTACTCGAAACTCTATTTAGAAGGTAACAAGCCGATTCGAGCGCATATCCCCAGAGGAAGATCGGCAGACCAGCAAACCCCATCATGGATCGAACCATGTCTAACAGGGTCCGATTCTTCCTTTCAGACACACCATTATGCTGTGGTGTTCCAGGAGGAGTCCACTGAGAGAGAATCCCATTCTCCCCTAGATATGTCAGAAACTCATTGGAAAGGTATTCACCTCCTCGATCAGATCGAAGAATTTTAATACACTTCCCAGTTTGTTTTTCTACCTCATTTCGGAATAGTTTGAACATTTCAAATGATTCCGACTTATGCTTCATTAAATAGACATACCCACACCTAGATAGGTCGTCTGTGAAGGTTATGAAGTAGAAAAATCCACCTCTTGCACTTGAGCTCATGGGTCCACATACATCAGAATGTACCAGACCTAAGAGTTCACTGGCTCGCTCATCTTTTCCAGTAAAAGGTGACTTGGTCATCTTTCCAAGAAGACAGGACTCACAGGTTGGAAGTGATTCGCAATCACTAACTTCAAGAATTCCTTCTTGAGCCAACCTGTTTATCCTGTTCTTATTGATATGACCTAGCCTACAGTGCCAAAGATAGACTTCTGACACATTATCTATTCTAGAGCGTTTACCGAATTTTTGAACCACATTAACAGGCTGTGATAGTAAGTAAATTTTATTATTTAATTATCTAACAAATATTGTAACACCATTCAAAATGATATTGTAAATATTTACTTTTATTAAAAAATCATAACCGTACATGGCCAAAAGGCCTACAGAAATAATATTTAATAAAAAACTTGGACAATAGTGACATTCACTCAGAATTACATTACGAGAATTGATTACAAGACTCATGATTCCTAAAGCTAGAACTGGAACTTTGCTTCCATCTCCAACATTCAGAAACCTCTCGCCTTCATCAAATCTCCTACTGACCAGCAGACCCTACATCGAATTACAAATATGATAAGGGCTTCCGGTATCCAATACCCAGGCAGTAGTATCACAAATCGAAAAGTTGCAAGGAGTTATCATATAATTACCTTGCTTCTTCTTTGGCCTGTTCGGATCCAGGGAGGCAATGTATTGAGGACAGTTCCTCTTCCAATGCCCGTGCTTCTTGCAAAAGAAGCACTCCGCCTGGCTCTGGTCGTGCTTGCGCTTCTTGGTCTGACCCCGTGCTACTGTCCCAGCATGAGATTGCACCTTCTTATTTTTCTTCTTCTTGTTCTTCTTCCCCTTCCCAAAGGGTTGACGACGAGAAGAAGACCCTCCCACTACATTCACCGACTCCTTATGAAGTTGGTGATCCTTCTCAAAGTTCTACAGCAACCCCAATAATTCATAGTAGTTTACTGCAGGCTTTGTCATTCGAAAATGAGTAAGGAATGGGAGGAAGGACTTGGGCAAGGAATTAAGGATCGCATCCTTACCGAGCTGCTCGTGCAGAGGAAAGCCCAATTTGCTTAGGCGCTCAATCATCTCGATCATGTACAGTACATGATCAGTGACTGAGGCCCCATCCCTCATCCGAGCATTGAAAATGGCACAACTAGTTTTGTGCCTTTCAACATCGTCAGGCGTGCCAAAGGAGTCGTTCAACATTTGAAGCATCTCCTGTGGCTGGGCATTCTCAAACTTTCTGCTGAACTCGTCATTCATTGCTGCCAGCATAATACATCGAATGGTGGTACAGTCATTGAGCCACTTCAAGTAAGTGTCTCAGATCGCCTTACTAGTGTTCGGAGCTGGCTCCTCAGGTGCTGAATCCGTTACTACATAAAGGATCCGCTCATGCTCAAGGACGATTTTCAATTTTCGATACCAGCTATCGAAATTGGGTCCCATGAGCTTGTCATTATCTAATAATGACCGAAGCGACAGGGTAGTGGCCATAGCTGCTTAAAGAAAAACGAGACCTCTATTAGTACATAAATTAATACTAAAGATTTGGATTTTAGTCTAAAATTTTTTCCAATATTTTTACGAACTGGTAGCCTCATCCTTCAATTCGAGAAATTACTTTAATTCCTTAATGGGTACTAGAATCCACACAGACTACACACGAGCCCAACTTTGGTTAGTCAACCCATGTGCATCTATGGGTAGGTTCTTAACCAGTTGTTTCTCTAAACAACTTCTAGTAATTGATTTTGCCCCAGAACCTAATCAGTAGGCTTTGGCCTCCACTGAAAAGATCTGGTTAGGTCCAACCATTAACATGACTTAATTTAGTGAATCGGACCAATAAATGATCAGGCCCGACTTTGGCCGGCCAACCTAACCACCATCAGAAAGACTCAATTAAATTATCATATTATGAATAATAATTCCATTAGCCAATGAGCACCAGGTCTTTGGGCCTCCAATGATCATTGAACTAATGGACTCATTATCACTCACTTAATGGGAGGCTATGACTTAGTTATCATTATAACTTAATCATTTTAGGGATCTAATAATTTTGAGGATTTTATTAAAGAATAGTAGAGAAGAAATCATCCAGCCAATTTCAATCCTCCCACTGACTTCACCAAGTCAGATTAAAAAAGGATTTAATTAAAGCTGGCATTAGGAGCATCTAAATCAGTCACACTGATTTACCTAATGACATGGGTGAGCTCTAATCACCAAGTGATCTAATCAAAATCTAACTTACCAGATTGGCCAGGTAAGTGAGATCAGTGGTGGGGATTTGCCATTAACTCGTCAATGATCGAATCAATGCGAGTAGCTCCCGCTTAAGAACCACTGGTCAAAACTGCCGAACTTACCTTAGACACCAACCGGTTCATTAGTTTTAATTTTGATCAACTTAGTAAATAGGGCTCCACCGCGTAGCCATGAATTAAGTCCATCTTGGTCTAGTTAAAGACATGGACCCATTCAACTACAACTATTGAAGTTGAGTCTAGAGTATCCTTGACCTAATCTAATTCAACTTTTGATTAGATTTGACCAATTACTCTATTTAGTCTATTTTTTAAACTAACCTTAGGTCTAACCCAATTATGGACCTAATTCATCTAACCCATTGACCCACAAGTTTATGCAATTGTCTTAGGTCTTAATTCACAATTCTAGACCTACTAGACAACACTTAATTCTTTTAATTAAGTACTTGGGCTGATGGGTCAGGGTTTGGCATTTCGAAAATAATTTTCAAATTTGAAAGATTTTATTTTTTGTTCACCAAATGTGTTAACTCATTTCACAAACGGGTCAGCACATTTCATAAACAGCAATTCTATTGCTCATTTTATAACAGAAAATAACTCAAAATAAATCATAAATTTTTTTTTAGATCTAATCTAACACATTCATGATAAATTTTTTAATTAAGTCCTTTCGCTGCTTCATCGGCATGGGATATAATTGCATCGGCACCCCTACCGTCATAGGAGACCCCATCGAATGGGAAGAGAGGACCTTTAAACCCTACTTTTCTCCTATGACCGGACGGCCATGGCAACCAACCCAATTAGATTACTTGCTACTTGGATCAAGTATATCTAAATATACCAATTTCAAAATTTAAATTTTAAATTTCAATTTTCAATTTTCAAATTTCAAATTTTAAATTTCAAATTTGAGATTTCAACCAAATTTCAAATTTCGAATTTTCAATCTTAGAATTTTAAATTTTGAATTTGAATTTCAAATTTCAAATTTCGAATTTCAAATTTCAAATTTCAAATTTGAGATTTCAACCAAATTTCAAATTTCAAATTTTGAATTTTGAATTTCAAATTTCAAATTTCAAATTTCAACTTTCAAATTTGAGATTTCAATCAAATTTCAAATTTTAAATTTTGAATTTCAAATTTAAAACTTCTAACAAATTTTAATTTTTAAATTTCAAATTTCAAATCTTTTTGAATTTTGAATTTTGAATTTTAAATTTCAAATTTAAACTTATAGATTACACCTTAATCTATGCATGCAAATGTATATCATATTCTAGAACCATGCTCTGATACCATTTGAAGCAAAAATTTAGTGCAGGGGCAAAATGGTAATTTTAATTTTTTTTCAAAATTACTATTTTACAGCAAAATTATTAATTAATCTCATTAATTAAAACTAATTAACCCTACACTAGGATCTAAATATGATACAATAGCATGCATTTAAATTTAAAATTCAAATTTGAATCAGTAAACGTTTTACAGTACTGTGTTCAGAACACATCACCTTTTGCGGGTAGTCGATCACCATAATCTGATCATCATCGGGGGGCTCTGATCATCACATCGCAGCCACATAAATGTTTGGCCTCTACGGATCGTCCACACGAAGCTCCCGTCTGATCAGCTCCTCACGAATGCTAGTTCGTGATTTCACCCTTTTGATGGCAGATGTTGATCGAACTCCTTCGATCGATGTGTGCCGACTTCTCGGATACTCTGGATCATTTGCACAGTTACTTGAGAGGCTGATGGATCTCTTTCTGAAATTTGGTAGACTCACGACACTCGTGGCACACCAATCTCACTTCCCGAACCCTAGGTAGAAACCCTAGGGTACACACCAAAAACCCTACGCCCAATTTTCTCTCTTTCTTTCTTTTTCTCTCGAAAGGTTTTGGACCTTCACCTTGCACAGAAGCCTTCCTCACGCCCCAAAGTTTCTCTCCTAAAATTTCTATGCATGTCCCACCTTTCTCCTCTTTTTAAAACAACGTCGAACGTGTCTTATCCGCGTGAGAGGATAAAGATAAGAGGTTACACATTTGAATTCAAATCAAATTTGAATTCAAACGAAAACTAACTTATCCCTATCCTTTTGGGCGTGAGAAGAGAAGGGGCGTGGATCTTTGTGCGTGGAAAATGTTTCATGAGAAACCTTTTCTCGTGTAAGTAATGTGGTGCACAAAATGGATAAGGATGAAAGGGCAAGTGATAAGTTATCCATTCAAATTCAAACATGCTTTGAATTTGAATGGCTAACTAATTATTTTATCCATCCATATGGCGCACAAATGAGGGCGTGGGGAAGGGTTTTGCGTGAGAAAAATTTCATGAGAAGTTTCTTCTCGTGAATTCAAATGGGTGCAAGGAAGTTGGGTGTCGCAGGGAATTTAAAACAAGGTGGTTTGATTCAAATTGAGCCAACCTAGTTTAAAATAGATTAAGCACAATTAGACCAGATTAAACCCAACATAATTAGGCTTAATTAGGCTCAATAAAATTCTAATCAAATCAGGAATTAACTAAACCTAATCTCTGATCAAATCAGGGACTAAACCACCTTAGCGATTAGGTCAACATTTAACCTAATCGGGTCAATCCAAACTGAATCCAATTCAATTGGACTTGATCAAAAAATAATTACTCAATCAAATTGAGTTAATTAGTGATTAAATCACTAATTAAATCTCTCATAAATATTGAGTTCAAATCCAATGGGCAATCAGGCATCAGAGACCATCGATATGAAACCCTGATCAAAGAGTTCAAATTTCAAATTCAAAATTTGAAATTCAAAATTTTGACCCCGGTACCTAAAATGTGTGAAACTCATGATTAGAGAATCCTAATTCTCAATCATAGAGTCCCAGATAGATAAGACTCATAATCAGCCATCAGATCAGAAAGAAACCTCTAATGTGTGTGACCCCGCAGGTTCGAACCTAAACCGGTAGCACATGAACCAATTCCTGTACTAATCGAAGTGACCATCTAGCAATGGTACCCGACGATCGGATAGGTCGAATAATCGCAATCGCAACATTCAGAACCTACGTGAATATGGTTACCGTATAATTCATCCCTTTTGACCCCTGTGTTTAGGACGACTCAGGGTTAAACTGTCAACCCTGATGATATCATCCGAATCGTGCTCAACTCAATTAGTCCTGTAACTCCTCACTAAGACTACCCTGGCCAAGGTTTTGCTAAATTGAAACACGACTGTACACAGCTCCTAAACTGGAGTGGTCAATTCTATCTTGACACACGCACCGACAAGTCAAGTACTTGACTACACCCAGCAACCTTCCATCACTGAATTAGAAATTCAGATAGTCCAGTGCCTAAGTGCAGTGAGTTGCTTGCAAGTCACCGTGGCGGTCTCAGGTCGGAGGGACATTTATACCCATATCCCATTGGAGCAAATCTTGACAGCAGAAATAGCTTCAGAGTTGGTCACGTTTAGTGCAGATGTACCATTACATCTCACCTGTATGCCATACCAGTGTCTCCACACTCTTTGGTTATGAGGACAACCAATCCATATGGCACACAATGACCTATGCTCAATAAACGTTGTCGTCCTTGGTAACAACGTATCATTTGATCGCGAACATGTTTAAGGACTAAGCGACAAATCCTCTTTTGTCGAGTCTAAATAGTCATAAGGACTTCACCACAACACAGGAGTTCATTAGAAGATGAAACATTTGTGATGAAAAAATATCAAAATAATTTTTATTTATTTATAATTCATGTACTAATACAAAAGGAGCACAACCGTCAACAGGCTGACGATTGGCTTTGGGACACTATTTCCAACACTCAATACTCGGCTTATGTAGTAGATCGGCTGTTGAACTTTCGCTTCTTCTTTAATCAGAACTGCAGCGAGGGCCACAGGGGAAACCGCCAGGTATAGGAACAATTCCTCTCCAGGCTCAGGCTTTGCCAATATTGGTGATGAGCCGAGGTAGGTCTTCAGCTCCTCGAATGCCTGCTGACATCCAACGATCCAACAGAAGTTCTTGGGCTGCTTGTGGGTCTGAAAGAAAGGTAAGCATCGCTCGGCTGATCTCGAGATGAAGCGATTTAGAGCTGCTACTCTCCCGGTGAGGCACTGAACCTCCTTTATCGACCTCGGGGCGGTCATCTCCTGGATGGTGCGAATCTTTTTTGAGTTTGTCTCGATCCCACTCTCCGATACCATGAAGCCCAGAAATTTTTCTGAGGTTACTCTAAAAGCGTATTTGGCTGGGTTCAGCTTCATCTCATATTTTCGAAGGGCACTGAAGGTCTCCTCAAGGTCGGCGACGTGGTTCACCGAGGATCTGCTCTTTATGAGCATGTCATCCACGTAGACCTCCATGTTGCGGTCGATCTACTCTTTGAAGATCTTATTCACTAGCCGCTGATATGTCGCCCCTACATTTTTGAGGCCAAAAGGCATGACCCTGTAACAATAAAGGCCATGGTTAGTTATAAAAGTGGTTTTCTCTTCATCCTCTAGCACCATCCTAATCTGATTATAGCTGGAGAATACATCCATGAAGGTGAGAAGCTCGTGGCTCGAGGTTGCATCTACTAGTTGGTCGATTCTGGGTAGAGGGTAACTGTCCTTCGGATAGGCTTTATTCAGTTTTTTGAAGTCTATACACATTCTCCATTTGCCGTTCACCTTCTTAACCAAGACCACATTGGAAACCCAGCTCAGATAATTGACCTCTCTGATAAACCCTGCCTTTAGGAGTTTATCAACCTCCTCGGCTATTGCCACCTGTCTCTCCGACGCATGACTTCGAACTTTCTCTTTTGTCGGTCGGTGCTTGGGATCGACGGCCAGACGGTGCTGCATAACTTCAGCGTCGATCCCTGACATGTCCGTCGGAATCCAAGCAAAAACGTCCGCATTTTTTCGCAGAAAATTAATAAGCTGCGTCCGCACCTCTTTCCCCAAGTTGGAGCCGATCTTCACCATGTGTTCCTCATTCCCATCATTCAAAGGAATTGAGACAAGATCTTCCATTGGCCCGCCCCGCTCTTCTATCAGGTCATCATGGGTGTCTAATCTATCAACCGGACAGGGGTCAGGCTGACCACTTCTTTGCAGGGCTATATTGTAGCAGTGCCTTGCCAGGGCTTGATCTCCCCTGACTTCTCCGACCCCCTGGTTAGTAGGAAATTTCAATTTTAGATGGTAGGTTGACACCACAGCTTGGAGGGCGTTGAGGCCAGGTCGGTCGAAGATTGCATTGTAGGCTGACGGTGCCTTCACCACCAAAAAATCCACCAGAGCCCTGGATTGTCTTGGATATCGACCTGCAACTACGGTCAAAGTTATTACTCCCTCCATCGGGATAGCATCACCGGTAAACCCTACTAAAGGGGAGCCAATCGGTCCTAAACGACCGTCCGGGATGGATATTTTTGAGAAGACGTCGTAAAACAAAATATCAGCTGAGCTTCCACTATCAACGAGGATGCGGCGTACATCATAATCAGCAATATTTAAAGAAACTACAACCGCATCGTTGTGGGAGAACTGGACCTCTCGGGCGTCTTCTTCAGTAAAGGTTATGGGTCTTTCAGTCCTTTGCTGCTTGGGCGGTCCGGTCGATCCGCTGGCCGCTCCCTTCCGAGGCCCTCCAGAGATGGTGCAGATGATCTCGATTGGAAGCCGATTCTCCCTACCTTTAGGCCTGCGTTGGATGGATCTGTCGACCACTGTTGCCGGGGGAGGGGGAAGGGCCTGGAAAATCGAGGGTGAGGCCGGAGCTTGAGATCTGGCCGCGAAGGCCGTGGATCGTCTGGTGGATGCTCTGCGGGGAGGCATCAGGTGAGGATCTAGTAGAAGAAGGAGAAGAGAATGTCAGAGAAGATGACCGAAATCGGTCCCGTTGAGCACTCCTTTAAGAACAAGGGTACTGCAAAGATACAGCCCCTTCCTCTAGCGCCAATTCTGTTGGTGCAAAAATCCATCGGTGTCGGAGAAGCTGGAGTTGAGGGAGTCGCAGTCGCCATCGGGACCTGCAAAGAAAGTCTAAACCGGAGTTGGGGGTACTCCGGCAAGACCCTCCGACGCTCAAGTCAGTTCTCTGCCTCAACAAAAATGGAGTGCTCGAATGAGAATTTTAACAGAGTTTTGAGATAGAAATTAGAGCTTAGAGAAAAATGTATCTGGGGGGTCCTTATTTATAGATCGAGAGCGTAACTGACCGATAGCGACATATGTAACCATCTGGAAGTGGGCCATTCAGAGACGTGCAGAGTTTGTTACGGAGAGTAGTGGCGTCAGAGGTCGCCCAGGGCCACGTGGAGCTCGCTGTGGAGAATGAAGTGGTGTCCGTTGTCGTGACTTGCCAGAGAGTGGTGGAGCTACGAGGAATCCATTGCAGAGAGTGGAGCAGGGTGGCGGCTCTTGTCGTGGCTTGTCAGAGAGTTCGGATCCGTCGGTTGAAGCTCGACTGGGATGCCTGATGGAGCAGAAGGGCTCTTCACATCATCATTTTGGGAGAGGCTCAGATGTCCCGAGGTCGCCAACGTTTCAAGCGGGGGTCACCTGCCACAGGAGCTCGGATGGAGATTTTCTGTTGGCGAAGTTCAGGGAAGTCCGATCGCTAGGGGAGTCCGTCTGGGATTTATCTGATGTGGAGGCTCATTCGAAGATCATCCGCTGGGGAAGCCCGATTTTATGGGGAGCCCGGTAGGAGGTCGGTCGATGATGGACTTCGGATAGTGCTGGAGAGGCTCGACAGACATCGGGGGCGATCGGCCATCATAGGGACCCAGCTGCTGGAGCTCGTCCATCGTAGAAGCTCGTCCGGAATCTATCCGCTGGAGGAGTTTGGACGGGATCCGGTTCTCGCGAGTGGTCGAAAGGAGGCCGTTTATTGTAGGAGCTCGGGCGAGGACCAGTCGTCGTGGAAAATCGGAGTAGTATCCCGTTGTAGAAGTTCGTCCGGAATTCCCTTGCCACAGAGTAGCTCGGCTGAGGTCTACCTGCAATAGAAGTTCAGAAAAATTTTGTTCATAGTAGAGGCTCGAATGGAATTTGCTTACAGTAGACATTTGGGATAGACAGCCCGCTGTAGGAGTTCGGAGTAGACCGTTCGTAGTAGAAATTTGGAGTAGGTCGCTTGTAATAGAAGCTCGGAGTAGACCATTTGTGGTAGGAGTTCGAAATAGAGATCCTGCTAGCAGAGCCTATTTGTTGTAGAAGTTCGGATGAAACCCATCTGCAATGAAAGTTCGGGGCAGAAACCCGGCTCTCTCAGGAGCCCGGATGAAATCCAAAAGGCGGTCGGCCACTGTAGAAATGTAGATGAAGCCCGATCGCCATGGGGATCTACCATTGGGGAAGTTCGGCCATTGACGAAGTCCGGAGGAAGTTCGGACTAGGGTCGATCGTGGTCGGGAGAAGTCTGAAGAGATTCAGAGATTAGTCGATCGCCGTGAGAGGTCGGCTGATAATGGAGCCCAGAGGGCACTTGAAGCAGTCCGATGGATGGTCGAAGGAGCTTGCCATTGGAGAAGTCCGGAGGGTTCAATAGGAGCTCGCCCGTCGGAGGAGTTCGGTCGTCATTATGGAAATTCAGCTGCCGGAGAAATCCGAAAAAGATACCGCACAAAGTCAGAGGGATCTCGAGAGAGTTGGCCTCTTATGAACTTCGGCTGGGGGTATTTTATACCCAATAATATTTAATATTTTTAATTAACTATTTGTAAAATATTAATTGATTATTAAAGTTCAATTATAAATTAATTATTTGTACAATTAATATATATTGGTTTATTAATAATTAATTTTTAAGTTATTTATTAAATTAAATTAATTAAAGTTAATTATTTATATAATTTTTTGTATAATCTATATATATATATAATATATTAAAATGGAGGATCAGCCTCTATTTGTCGTGTGTTTATTTTTTCTAAAGCACTATCTGTCATATTTTTTTTTTATGAAAAAAATATCAAAAAAATCAACAAAAACATATGAAGATCTGTGGCAGAAGAGAGCACAAAGATTGGAGGGATTTTCTAGATTCTGATTGGGGTTTTCGCTTGAACACATGGGTTTTTCGTGCAAGTTGTGATGGTATAAGTGGCAAAGGGCCAAGGATGTTAAGGGTAGAGAGATGGAGGGGGGCCTTGCTACAATCGATGAAGGTGGCAAGGAGGTGGAGGGCGGTGAGGAGATTGTTGACAGGAAAAAAGAGAGGAGACGGAGGACGGTGAGGAAGGAAGCAGAGCATAGGGATCGGAGGGGTTTCTTAGGTTATGGTTGGGTTCTTTTTCGAACATACGGGTTTTTGTATGAGTTGTGATAGTATAAGCGGTAGAGAGCCGAGAAGGTTGAGGGCAGGGACATGGAGGGCAGCCTTGCAGTAGCCGACGAAGGCGGCAAGGAGAAGGAGGTCGGGCGAGAGGCCATTAGCAAAGGGAGGGAGAGGAGGAGGACGAGGAAGGAAGCAAAACACGAAGATCGGAGGGATTTCTTAGATTCTGGTTGGCATTTTATCTCAAGCATATAGGTTTTTGTGCGAGTTGTGGTGGTGTGAGTAGTAAAGGGTCGAGGAGATTGAGGGCAGGGGCATGGAGAGGGGCCTCACAACGGCCAACGAAGATGAGTTGTGGTGGTGTGAGCAGCAAAGGGTCGAGGAGATTGAGGGCAGGGGCTTGGAGCGGGGCCTCACGGTGGCCGACGAAGGCGGCAATGAGGCAGAGGGTGACGGAGAGGCCATCGCCGAAGGGGGGAGGAGGAGGATGCAGAGGAGGGTGAGAAAAAAATCGTTCTCCACACATGGCACTGGGTTATAAACTAGTTGTAAATCATAAAGATTAGAAATTGTTTATTTTTTTAGTATAAATAAGTATTATAAATTAATAATAATAATATTTTTTATTAAAAGATAGTTTAATAAAATTATTATAAAAATATTTTTTTTATTACTCTTATATCAAATAGAGAAAGAAATCATTCATATGCATCCTTCCATGTTTCATCAAACACAAGAGAAATAATTGGAAAATCCATCTATTCTCTCCTTCTTCCATCCTTTCTTTTCTAAACATTCTTTCTTCAATTCATCTTTTGTACTAGATAGAGGGATCGAAATCGATCAATGTTGCTTATGGAGACTATGTTTGCTTGGTTCTTGTGTATATAATTGAAGTATCTTCTAGCTTCCTCCTCCTTTTAATCTATGTTTCCGACACTTGAGCTCTTCCAAACATAGATTTTTTGTGTCGAGTTCATGAAATTCCAACGACTCATATCAAGACTTCAACTAGGATTTTGAAGCTTGCATTTCAGATTTCAGTAGCACTCAGTGGACGTAGAAACTACAAGCAAAAGAACAGGAGATGGAACAATGAATGCAAAGGAGCGGGAAGTGAAAAAAATAGAGTTCACCTCTTAACTTCTCAAAAGGCCATTTATGGAGTCAAATAACTTAGTTAACATGAAGGTTTATCACATCTCAAATAATTCAGTTTCACTGAACTTTCCATTCTCTATTCTAGGTAGTTGAATTCGACCATAACACCTTGGCGTTCCAACCTGAGTTGGCAAAGAAAAAATATACTTTAAGGTAGCTAAAGAACAAAATAAGTAAATAATAGGCCTAAGATGACTTCAACTACAATGCATCATGATACTAAGAAATCCCATTAATTAGGTGATTTCATGGTGAATGCCCAAAATGATCATACTCCTAAGGGCCATGAGCAAATATTGAAATAGCTGACAAATGTTCTATTTGGGCTGTTCTCATGGGCTGGATTGATTCAATAGTAGTATGGTTAAGGCGTAGCCTATTGGCCATTGCATAGGTTATCTGCTTGTGCTAGGGTTGGCACGTTGCTAGGGTTTTGGCTCGGGATGTCAACCGATCTGATGCTCTCAACATGAATTCATATTTTCAACATCAGACTTGTTGCAGGTCTGGGCTTAGGCTGAATTGGGTTAGATTTGGTGGCCTAGATGTGAATCCAAAGCTGTGTAATTTGCCCTAACTAGGTTTAGCTAGACAGATGGGTGGCTTTAATTTCCCAGTTTGGGTTCAGGTCAAGCTAAGTCTTTTCACTTTTTTAGAGATTAGGCTTGGTGTAGTCAGTTGGAGTCTTTTAGTTTAACTTAGCTTAATAGTTTGTCATGAAGTTTGCCCAGCTACATGTTTTAGGAAGCTAATAGGATACAAAATTTTGCATATGTTAAGACTTAAGAGTATTAATGTTTATATTGATATTTTTTTTTCCTTTTTGCTAAGGAGATGGGCCGAAGCCATATTATAAGAAGGATATTAAAGGTTAAAATGACCACCTAGGACCCAAGCCACAAATGTGCATGGCAAAGGTGGAGAAGAAAAATATTACAACATAGTATGAAGAAAGGGAAGTAGTAGAGTGCAATCATCATAAACTAGTAAATGACCAACAGATCATCTAAAAGTTTGAAGAAAGTGAGCCTAATAGTTTGCTAAACCAGAAAATCCAGCACACACATTGATAGGATTGAAATAGCCACTTGGGTAACCTGAGGGGAAAAAAGCAACCTGAAACACATTATTGCACTGAGGAAAAAAACACTGACAGGACCAGAGATGGTGATCTATATGTGCTGATCACAACAAAATTAGGAGACATAAATGCCATCCAAAAGCCTAGCATATGCATAGAATATTTTTCCCATAACCAAGCTTACAAGAATTAATAGCAGAGCCATACTTCCATATAAAATAGAGACTAGAATCCAATCACAAGTGCCAGGTAATCTGAATGTCCATGACTAGAAGAGACCCAAATTAAAATTATACTATCATAGATAGGGCCTGTCAATGAGGTTACAGAAATCTCTCTTTTCTTATCACCTTGTTGTAATCTTGTCCATGTAAATCTTAACTCCATTATATTTGTTGTAACAACTCCAGCTTATCTCATGCTAAAGATAAGCTCTGTTGTACCTATATATACATCAATACAACAAAGACAAATGGTACCGTGCATACAATTATTTGTAATCTTAACTTGGTATCAGAGTTACAAGGAGATCCAAGATGGCAGGTTCTTCCTCCTCCATCCCTGCTACCTCCTCCAACTCTTCTCCGACTCTATCCTTCTCACCTATGGGAAATATGCACCATTTTCTCTCTGTCAAACTCACTTTCACCAACTATCTCTTATGGAAAACTCAACTCACTCCTCTTCTTAAAGCCCATGATCTCATGGGTCTTTTTGATGGCTCTGTTACTACACCGGAAGAAGCTGCTCCAACCTATGCTGAATGGGCTGGTCGTGACCAGCAACTCATGAGTTTGCTCATTACCTCTCTTTCTGAAGATGTATTACCATGAGTTGTTGGCCTCACATCTTCTTGCGATGTTTGGAAGAGTCTTGCAGTAGCTTTTGGCTCCTTCTCTCACACTCGCATTCTTCAACTTCAAGTTCAACTTCAAAACCTGAAGAAAGACGATACTCCTATCTCTAGTTTCCTTCATCAAGCAAAATTTCTTGCCGACGAGCTTGCTGCTGTCGGACAACCAATCTCCATTGCAAACTTTAATGCTATCATATTCAATAATCTCAGTGCACACTTCAATGAGATGGTGACTACCCTCTCTACTCATGCTGATCCAATTTCTTATCTAGAGCTTCACAGCCTTCTTCTAAGTCATGAGATCTGACTATCAATGCAACATCTTTTAAACATATCTGCTACTAATATTGCTCAAATGCAAACATTATCTGGAAGCCGAGATTCTCCACGATCAACAGATAATTCTTCTTTAGTTGTGGATGTGGTCGTGGTCGTTCTCAACAATGCTGTGACTCATGCCCTGTTTGTGGCATTCATGGCCACAGTCTATACTGATGATGCTATCTTTGCCAACCAAGCACCAACTCAACACCTTCACTTGCTCCTTCTGTCACAGTCATGCCCGACCTTCTTTCTATGCCACTCAATGTCAACCCTCAAGCCTATGTTGCTACCATTCCTCCAACAGTCTTCTTATGCAACATCATATGCCACACCATATGCAGAATGGTTTTCTGATATGGGCGCTACTCATCAAATGACACCAGATTTGCAGTCCCTCTCTCTCTCGAAACTATACACAGGAACTGACAAGTTGGTAATGGGACAGATTTGTGAAGTTCTCATATTGGGTCTTCTGTTTTATCTTCCCCTAATCAAAAACTTCTTTTATCTAATATTCTTCATGTTCCACAACTTACCAAACCATTATTATCTGTTCGTCAATTTACCACAGAAAATAATTGCTTCTTTGAATTTCACCCTCATTATATTTTGGTGAAGGATCAAGTAACCCGCCAACCAATTCTTTAAGGCGCAAATGCTGAGAACCTATATCACTTGAGGGGGCAAAAAATTTCTTCTCCTTTAGCATTAATTAATGAACAAAAATCATTGGGTCATTGGCATCACCGGTTAGGGCATCTACATTTTTCAATGGTTAATAAAGTTGTGCATGAGAACTCACTCCCTTGTTCCTCCTTTTCATCATCATTTTGTTTTTCATGTCTTTTTGGCAAATCTAAAGGACTTTCATTAAAATCTATTGGTTCAATAAGTTCTGCTCCTCTTAAATTAGTATTTAGTGATGTTTGGAGACCTTTCCCTAAGTCCTTAGTTGATGGCCATCATTATTTTGTACTCTTTCAAGATGATTATTCCAAGTTTACATGGATATATCCTATTGCTCGTAAATCTAATGTTGTCTCTATTTTTTTTCAATATCAAATTATGGTAGAAAATTTATTTGACCACAAGATTAAATATTTTCAGTTGGATTGGGATGGTGAATTTCGACCACTTCAATCCCATTTTTTATGTTGTGGTATTGTCCATCGAGTTGCATGCCCCTATACACGATAATAAAATGATTCTATAGAATGTAAGATTTGTCATGTTGTAAAAACTGTTTAACATTACTTGCTCATGCATTAATGCTACTTTGCTATTGGAATTATGCTTTTGCTTTTGCAATATATCTTACAAATTAGATGCCAATGTCAATACTCCAAAACTGTTCATTTTTTCAAATGCTCTTTAAAAAACCCCCAAATTATCATTTTCTTCATGCATTTGGTTGTGTGGCTTATCCACTTATTCATCCTTATAACACTCATAAATTTGCTTTTCGTACTACCTTATATATTTTTCTTAGTTACGGTGCTCATCATCTAGGTTATATTTGCCGGGATAAAACCTCTGTGATGCACATACAATGCACGACATGTTCGATTTGATGAAACGACTTTTTCATTCACCACCTCCACTACTTCTGCTTCTCCTTCACTTTCATCTTTCACTTCTCTATGGTTATGCATTTCCTCACCAAGTTCTCCCCAACCACCACCTACCGTCGATGGCCCATCTTCACAACAACCTACACTGCCTCAAGCTAAAACCACTTCAATGTCATCTGGCTTCCCTCCTCTTGGGACAAATTTACCATGTGTTATCTCTTCTAATAATGCTCATACTCATAGTGTCTCTACGGGAACCTCAGCTCCATCTCATACGGCTCTTCGACAACTTAATCTGGTTGACTACTGTGCTCTTGCAGGTCTAAAATCCATAGCTCATATCGCACATCGTCATAAGCTTCCATGTGCCTTGCTAGCTTCTATTGACGATGATGAAACACTAAGTTGATTCTCAATTACAAATCCAACTACGCATTGGCATACTGCCATATTTGAAGAGATCACAGCTCTTCTTCACAATGGTACATGATCTCTTGTGCCACAACAATCTTCTATGAAAATTGTCAATTCTAAATAGGTCTTCTGCATTAAGCGTCATGCTGATGGGTCTATTGATTGCTATAAAGCATGGCTGATTGCTAAAGGCTTCAATCAAGTTAAAGGTGTTGATTATTTAGAGACGTTCAGTCCTATGGTGAAGCCTCCTATAATTCGCACAGTCCTTTCCATTGCTGTGTCTCATAATTGGCCACTTCATCAACTTGATGTCAGTAATGTTTTTCTTTGTCGGCATCTCAATGAGGAAGTATATATGACTCAGCCATCAGAATTTGTTGATACTGATCATCCAAATCATGTTTGCCATCTTTACTGCTCTCTTTATGACCTTAAACAAGCCCCACAAGCATGGTTTTAGCGACTAGGTAACTTCCTCGAATCTCTTGGCTTTCATGGCTTCAAAATTGATCCTTCCTTATTCATCTATAATCATTATGGTTGCATCATTTACCTCCTTATATATGTAGATGACATTATTGTCATTGGCAACAATCCTATGGCAATCTCTCAACTTCTTAAATAGCTCAAGCGAGAATTTGCGATCAAGGATCTCGGGCCTCTCAAAGCCATTGCACCATTCTTGTTTCAATTTTTTTAGAGACAAACTTCAGATTACTTCCAGACCATCCTAAGCTTGAGGAGGCATGTTAAGGAGGTTGCAGAAATCTCTCTTTTTTTATCATTTTGTTGTAATCTTATCCATGTAAATCTTAACTCTATAATCTTTGTTGTAACAGCTCCAGCTTATCTCATGCTAAAGATAAGCTCTATTGTACTTATATGTACATCAATACAACAAAGACAAATGGTATAGTGCATACAATTCTTTATAATCTTAACAGGGTCATTCCTCAATAATGGAATAATCAATGGACAACACCAGATAGCTAGAAATATTAACAAAGGCCAATGTAAGTAAATCACCTCTACATAGGACATACAACCTACTGTAATTGATTTGATGATGGTAATTAGGCTTAACAATGGGTCGGGTAGGGTGTGGGTTTGGGTCGACCCGTACCCGACCTGATATCCTAGCATTTTAACCCAAACCTGACCCATGACCTGGTAGGTCAACACTTTCTTTATCCATATCCTATCCGATTAAGTATCGTGTTATTCGATCGGGTACCTGCTCCATCTAAATGAGATTTTCTAGATGAAAATAGAAGTATTGAATAATAGCCCACTACCACTCTTCAATTTTTGAAGCCTTAACTAAGCCTAAAAATCATGAGGCCCACATTTCATACAACTAGTCTTTAGCCCTTCACTAAGCCACAAGGGGCATAAAGCCATATGAAAACGTAAAAGCTTCAATCTGGAAGCTTATTTTTCTATTTTATAATTGATCTGGATGCACATTAACTTAACAATAAGATAGAAAAATAATATATATATATATAAAAGATCGGATCGAGTTTGGGTCAGATAATGGGTCGGGGTGGCCACTATCCAAACCTGACCCAACTGGAGATATAAATTTATTGGGTTCGGATCGGATTGGATCGAAATCCGATCAATACGTTGACCAACCCGACCCATTAGGACCGGGTCAGGATCCATCTGGGTTGGATGTAATTGTCAAGTCTAATGATAATCACCCACTACCAGCACATTGAAGAAATGCAAACTGAAGTCCCGCTTGACTGATTGAAGAACACCTCCTTTTGAAAATTACTGTCACTCTAGGAGACATAGTGTCATATCTGACTTAATCAAGCCCAATTAACCATCAATAAAAAATTTTAAAAAAAAAGTGAATGACTCACACACCCCACATGTAAGTCGGGGGGTAGAAAAAAACTATGAACCCCACTGGGAGTCAACCTTCCTTCTTTGAGTATGGTAGAAAGAGGACTCCTACTCTAAGAATCCAATGACGAAATGGCTCCTAGATCATCCAATTTTTCTTATAAAAACCCTGATTCTATCTATAAAAGAGTCCTCTAACCTTTCCTCTAGAATCCAAGCTTGGGATCTCTTGATTGAGATGAATGTTTTATTCTTTTGTCAGAGGAGTTCATTGTGATTTCGACATGAAAGCTCATCGATGGTGAAGGCAAGAGTTGTTAAAACATCCTCCTATCTTTTTCTGATCTTTATGCCATTGTTGCCACTCAGATCTAGTTGGACAAGCCATCAAATTCATCGTCAATAGGGTCTCTCCTATTTTCTCTCAATTTTCCTTGTTTCCATCGACCATCATCAACTATTGCTATGTCAGGGTCGCTACCCTATCATTGTCAAGCATTGCTACAGCCTGCATCCCCAGCCACCACCATCGCCAAGGAGAAGCTCCCCTGTTTCAAGAAACAAGGGGAATGAGAAGGCCCCTATTCCATCAAGAGAGAAAGAAGAAAGGGAAGAAAAAGAAAAGAAGGAAGAAAAAAGAAAGAGAAAAGAAAAAGAAATAAAAATAAAAGAAAAGAAAAAAAAAGAAGTGAGAGAGTTTCACTCTCTTCCCTCTCTCCCTTCTCTGAGCTTGTATCGATCCCTACTTTCTATCTCTAGAAGTTTCACTTTCTCTCTTTAGTTTCTCTCTTTAGAATTATTCCTCTCTCTAAGAAGTTTTGTCACTCTACAATTAGCCCAGTGAAGAGCTTTCTTTCGATATTTTGATCAAGCTTAGTGAAGGATCCTAATTCACGGTCGTCAGACAATGTGTTAACATCCATCTTGACCAGATCCGAATACCATTAGATTCAATTATCTATGATTTTTATTAAACCATTTATACACTAATTCAACCATGATTTAGTTAAATTATCTTGATTAGATCAATTGGATTGTCAGGCAGTATTACCTAATTAGTCCTATTCTATCTTGTTAATTTTTTTCTCCTTTGATATTCTCTTTCTACATGATTGATGAACCTAGTGCATCTGACCTGTTGCTTAGAATCCAAGTTGATTCCAATAGAGAATTTTGAATTGCTCTATTAATCGAACAACATATCCACACCATCTGAGCCTTTATCAAGCATTGTAAGATCAGATCCTTATTGATCTCTATCAATTTATTGTATTTTAAGTTCCTGATTAGATGAAACTATTTGATCAAATTGATCCTTAACTGCTAGTTGGTGTACCAATCTTCACTATGACTTTTATCGGGCCCTAATAGCTTTGATCATCGTTGATCTTTATTGAACTATTTGTTTCTTATTCTAATTATGATTAGATAAAATTATCATTAATTCGATCGATTAGGACGTTGAATGCTACTACCTTATCTACCTTATGAGATTGTCAGAACTTAAGATTTTTATTAGTTATGGCTTAAGATTGATAGAAGAATATATTTTAAATAATAGATTTCGAAGGATGCTCTCAAGATTGATTGAATCTATTCATTCAGTGTTCTACAGAGATAAGTAATAAATCATTTTTTTTGGATATTTTATAATCTATTTTGAAAGTAAATTATTAGTCTTTGATTTATGTTTCAAATTTTTAAAATATTACAGTTTACTAATTTATTATGGAATATGCATAAATTGAATAGAATTATAATATCTATATGTTATGTTGCAAAAGTGCTTTAATATGGATCAAATTTGTATTTTCAGTCTAACTATATTTAAGTGGATCTCGCAGAATGGGGCTTAAACATTAGTACTTCAATGGACCTGCCAATAGGGGTTAAATATTGGTTCTTAATAGATCTTGTCAATAGGGGTTAAACATTGGTACTCAATGGACTCCGTCAATGAGGGTTAAATGTTAGTACTTGATAGATTCTGTCAATGGAGATTAAACATTAGTACTCAATGGACCCTGTCAGTAGGGATTAAACATTGGTATTCAATAGATCTTGTCAATAGGGGTTAAACATTGGTTATAATCTAAGACTGTTGAGTTATATGTGTTTTATTTTGAATTGGATTGATGATTATATATGAATATGAATATTCAAAAAGATTTGATTTGTATTGATTAGCATGGAATATATTCTTATGTTATACATATTTTTTATTTTCAAAAATTATAGTTTTTTGAATATATCTGAAATATTTAGTTAAGATATTCATTACTTACTGGACTATCAAGCTCATTACCTCTTTTTTTTTTTTTTTTTCAGATTTAGATTCTTAACTATGGATGTGGGTATTGCTTTGGAAGTGAGTTGGAAGTAAGAGTCAATAGTATTAACCAAGTTTAGATATAAACTTATTATTATGTTTTACAAAATTATTATTCAAGATTTAATTGATATAAGATCTTTTGAATATCATTAGAATTGTGTAAGAGATTAAAATTGATTTTAATTAGTTAAATTTTAGATCTAATTTATTATGAGTTCTACTATGATGCATTGATATCATATTTGGAATACTTTGCATGCTTGTGGAGAGAGTTCTCTACGAGTATACGGCGATTGTCATGATCCCTGGCTCACGGATGTTGGGTCTGAAAAATGATAATTTTATATGATATCAAAGTATAAGTAGATGAATTATGACATATAAAAACAACCATAGGATGAGTGTAGGTCGGTAGACACTAGGGCATTGGGATGTAGATCTATAATGATTATAGTATAAGTTATCTTTATCATTATTATTAAATCTTGTGATTATGTGTGAAAGGATCACTAGAGCATATGATTCATAGGATTTGATATATGATGGACAATCTACGAATCATGCTATAATTAGTTAGATTTCAATCTAAAGTAATTACAAGAGGTTTGGTCATGAAATTTTATTATATATTATGATTATTAATTTTATCATTGATTATTTAAATGAATTGCAAGCTCAAATTCGATATGGGAGTAATACTATGATATTACTTCTAGCCTTAAAGTTAATTATTTCATGGTAAGATAATGTCTAATCTTTAAAAAGTTGTTTAAAGTTGGATAAAGAAGATCTTTTATGATATTTGATTGGAATATTCTTTAAGATTTATATTGAAATATGGATCATGTATGAAGCTTGCTTATAGAAACAAAAAATTTGCAATTGGGGATATTACAAAAAAAACTTTTTTTTATTAAAAAAATTGATTGTGAGATTATAGAGTATTCATCTTGAAGAAATAATTAATGATTTTAATTATCATCTTTGGATCTAAATAATAGATCTTATTGGAGACTATATGGTGTGCATGAAACTTTAATTTAAAGTTTGGGTTTATAAATTGATTGAGAGATTTTCTATCATTATTGTTGAGGTTGCTAATAAAATCTTTGATTGCTATTTTTGGATCAAGATAAAAGATCCTATTCATATTTATTCAAGATTTTAGAATGCATGTGAAATTGCAATTTAAAATTTTAGGTTTATGAACTAATTTGGAGTTTTTTTTGCTCTTGTTATTGAGGTCCTTAATAAAATCTGATATTGTATAGAGGTTTAGTTTTAAAATGCTTGCATGATTGTTATGGAAGCATTTTGATAGATATCAAAGATCTCGATGGAAAAAACTTTAGAAGAGATGATTGAATCAGTTATACTTATATATTTTGATTTATATCATAAATTGATGAAGCATCAGAAGTTTTTTCTTATTAATTTTATTTGTAAAATTTTAATTTAAAATTATCTAATTGAATTGATAAGAGAATTAAGATTTGATTCATATTGAATTATAGTAAACCTATATGATGGATTTGAATATGTCAATTGATCTAAAGATTGATTTAAATGGATGTGCTTGATGCATATTGGAGATGAGACTTAAGAGTTTCTTTTGACCTACTTGAAAATTAAATTTTGAATCTTTTTCA
Organism: Elaeis guineensis; assembly: GCF_000442705.2. Lineage (NCBI taxonomy): Eukaryota > Viridiplantae > Streptophyta > Magnoliopsida > Arecales > Arecaceae > Elaeis > Elaeis guineensis. Next base: position 37,613,244 of record NC_026007.2, on the reverse strand, counting down.
ATACAAAATAATATTTTGATTGAAGTTATTTAGTGCATTTAGAAGAATTTTGATGGTTTAAATCAGAGTATGTAGTAGAAGCATGGTATCTAGATTGTTTTGAGCTAGTTAGTAATATTGATTTTTTGAGTTAAAAAATTTATGATAGATGATATGATTTGATATTTCTTGAAAAAAAGAATTTATTGATAATGGAATGGATATATATGTTTTTGATTTTGGATTATTTTGGATGTTGCCTTATATTTTTTTTCAAGTAGGTCTCCTATCTAGCATGCAAGAAAGTATTTAGCATCCTCAGTCTAAGATGAGTGAACCATCGATTCTTGATCTTAGATTTAGAATATTTAACGATAATTTTTTTTTTCTTAGAATTGAAGCTTATGTTTCTCTATCTACTAGAGTTAAGGTATTGATTTTTTGTTATAAGAAATGAATGGTTCTGATTCAAATCAACTCTTGTGGTATTGACTTTTCCTTATGAGATGATTTAATAATGAAAATGCATCGAGAATTAGAATATCGAAAGTCAAAGGATGAGATTAGGACCATGAATCCCAAGTAAAAAAAATTTTGAGGATGAAATTTTATTTTAGGAGGAAGAATGTAAGACTTGGCTTAATCAAGCCTAATTAACCGGCAGCAAAAAAAGATTAAAAAAAAAGTGAATGCCTCATCCACCCCACACATGAGTCAGGGGAGGAGAAAAAAAATATGACTCCCACTAGGAGTTAGCCTTCCTTCTTTGAGTCTAATAGAAAGAGGACTCCTCTAAGAATCTAATAAGGAAATAGCTCCTAGATCACCCGATTTTCCTTGTAAAAACCTTGATTCTACCTATAAAAGAGTCATCTAACCCTTCCTCTGGAATCCAGGCTTGGGATCTTTTGATTGAAATGGATTTTTTATTCTTTTATTGGAGGAGTTCACTATGATTTCGGTATGAGAGCTCATCAGTGATGAAGGTAAGGGTTGCTAAACCTTCCTCCTATCTCTTTCCAATATTTAGGCCATTGCTGCAACTTAGATTTGGTCAGACAAGCCATTGAATTCATCATGAACAGGGTCCCCCCTATTTTCTCTCAATTTTTTTTGTTCCATTGACCATCATTAACCATTGATATGTCGGGGTTGCTACCCTGTCATTGCTAGGCATCGTCACTGCCTGCATCCCTAGCCACCATCACTGCCAAGGAGAAGCTCCTTTATTTCAAGAAACAAGGGGAACGGGAAGTCCCCTATTCCATCGAGAGAGAAAGCAAAAAGAGAAGAAAAAGAAGAGAGAAGAAAAAAAGAAAGAGAAAAGAAAAAGAAAGAAAGAAAAAGAAAAAAAAAGAAAAGAAGATAGAGAGTTTCTCTCTCTTCCTCTCTCCCTTTTTTAGCTTGCATCCCCACTTTCTCTCTCTAGAAAGATTCATTTTCTCTCTTTAGTTTGTCTCTCAAGAATCATTCCTCTCTCTAAGAAATTTTCTCACTCTATGATTAGTCTAGTGAAGGGCTTTCTTTCGATGATTTTGATCAAGTTTAATGAAAGATCCTGATTCGCGATCATCGAACAGTATTGCTGGCATCCATCAAATTGATCAGATCTAAATACCATTAGATTTAATTATTTATGATTTTTATTAAATCATGTATACATTAATTCAACCAAAATTTGGTTAAATTATCTTGAGTAGATCAATTGGATTGTCAAACAGCATCGTCTGATTATTCCTATTTGATACGTTCGTGATATTATCGTTAGGACACCATGATTATCAATCTAATTTTGACTTTAATAAAAATTAAAAATATATAAAAAATAATAAGTTGGGTCGAATCCACAGAGAAGGCAGAATTTTGATTTGAAATCTTCGATTTTATAAAAAAAAATAAAATTTTGAAGAAAATAATTTAAGTCAGAAAATAAAAATTAAAAGTATGAAAAATAAATCTGATACTAAGATCTACTATTTAGATCTGAGCTTCTACTTATAATAAAAATAAATAATAAAAATTTAAAGTGCATAAAATAAATTGGTACTAAGATCTACTAACTAGATCCTAGCATCTACTTGTAAAAAAATAAAAGATAGAAATTTAAAGTACAAAAAAATAAATTTTATTTTAATTAAAATTAAAATTCAAGTACAAAAAATTAAAAAAAATAATAAAATAAAATAAAATAAAAATAAAACTATAATAAAGATTGAAAGTTGATCAGTCCAGTCTCATCGGAAAGATGGTTGATGACCTCTCCTTCTTCCGTCGTACTCCGTAGAGCGAATCGATTTTTCTTCTTCTTCTCCTTGGGTTCCTAAAGCTATATAATATTTTTTTCTATTTTTTCTACCATTTTTATTGAATTTTTCTGCTCTCAAGACTTATTCTTGGACCCCCTATTTATAGGTAAATTTTTCATATTTTTTTGATAGGAAAAGGAGTCCTAAAACCCTTAGAAAAAGTATTAAACACTTAGAAATTATTCTGACCATAGGATGGAGCTTGGACCGCCCAGATCTACTCAAAATCCACTATTTTAATCCTCATCAAAGTCAAATTCAATAATAGTCATCCGATCGTGCTTCAGATGAGATCTGGGCCGTTGGATCGCACAGAAGATTTTCTTAACACAGTCGGGAGCATCCTCAGCCATTCGATCGCGTGATAGATCGCTTCTGGGCCATCAGATCATGCAGAAGAGTCCTATTCAAAGTTGGCAATGCATCTGGACCGTTGGATCTGATGATGGATAAGTTTTTGGCCGAACTTCAAAAAAAGGAATTATTTTGATTCAACCATCTATTTCTCAACTCAAACTCGAAAGAGATCTTTCTGATTCTCGAAGAATGAGGGGCAAAGGGATTGATCGATCGTGCAAAACCTCCTCTTATAAATCGACAATGGATGCTGACTGTCGGATCTAGATCGGGATGAATGTTAGCTATTGGATCACACCCAGAATCCTTCTCTCACTTTGAACCATGCCTATGGACCACGAAACTATTCTCGTGGACCGTGCTCTGGGTCTATGGATCGAATGGTCGATCCACCGTGCACTGAAGGTAATAAAAATTATTTTTTAGGATATTTTGACTTGATTTTCACTCTGATTTTTATCTAAAAAATAAAAATATATATATTAAAATCTTCAAAAATTTTTCATTATTTTGATGCTTAAGTTACTCAATTAAATTAATATCTATTTTCTATAAATATACTCTAATTTTATATTTTTAAATTATTTAATTTTTATAAAAAAATCTAATTTATTAATAAAATTAAGTTTTTAAGAAGATGTTAGCACTATAAATTAGCAAAAATATTTTCAATAAATACAAAAATATATCATTTATCACACCCTCCAACTTAAACTTTGCTCGTCCTCGAGTAAAGAAAGAATTTAGAATTAAGTATCATTTAACTTAAAATTTCAAATCTCATCAAATAATTTTTAAAAGACCATTGATATTCAGTAGAACATGAGTGAGGTATGTCATTGGAGTATTAATACTAATCAATGTGAGAGTTAAACTAAGAGCACTAATTTTTTTTTGAATTTTTTCAAATTATTCCTATCTTTATCTCCAAATCATTCACCTTCGTATGGACAAGTATATTGTTACTTCCGTTCTTCATTTATTGAACTTTTTTTTTTCTCTCTCTTTTTTTTTAGTATTGTACCGCTATTGAATGTCTTAACCCCTTAAGTTTTTTGTTTGACCTATGTAGTGAGTTTTCAATCAATGACTCTCAAACCAGATGGCTTTAGGGCACTAGGTATAGAATTCCTCTCGGACCTACTTACTCGAATCAAACAGGCTACGAGTTAAAACCAGCTTTACAATAAAGTTTCTTTACCCTTCATATCTTTTGATGCGAAGCACAATGCTTGCTTAGGCAAAGAGGTCTGATTACTCAGCATGAAGTACTTGAAAACTCTTCTTTCTTTTTTTTATTTAAATATATGAAGAAACGTATAGTTACTCTACACAAGCCCATAGAAAGTAAACTCTTCTTTGATGCTGGTAGTATTGGGAATAGTGTCCCAAAGCCAATCGTCAGCCTGTTGATGGTTGTGCTCATTTTTATATTTGTACATGAATTATGAATTAATAAAAATTATTTTGATATTTTTTATCATAAAATATTTCATCTTCTAATGAACTCCTATGTTGTGGTGAAGTCCTTAGGACTATTTAGACTCGACAAAGGAGGATTTGTCGTTTAGTCTTTAAATCTGTTCGTGACCAAATGATATGTTGTTACCAAGGATGACAATATTTATCAAGCATAGGTCGTTGTGTGCCATATAGGTTGGTTGTCCTCTTAACCAATGAGTGTGGAGACACTGGTATGGCATACAGGTGAGATGTAAGGATACATCTGCACTGAACGTGACCGACTTCGGAGCTATTTCTACTATCAAGATTTTCTCCGATGGAATATGGGTATAAATATCCCTCTGACCTGAGATCGTCATGGTGGCTTGCAAGCAACTCACTGCACTTAGGCACTGGACTACCTGAATTTTTAATTCAGTGACGGAAGGCTGTTGGGTGTAGTCAAGTACTTGACTTGTCAGTGCGTGTGTCAAGATGGGATTGACCACTCCAGTTTAGGAGCTGTGTACGGTCGTATTTCAATTTAGCAAAACCTTGGCCAGGATAGTCCTTGTGAGGAGTCACAGGACTGTTTGAGTTGAGCACGATACGGATGATCTGATCAGGGTTGACAGTTTAACCCTGAGTCATCCTAAACACAGAGGTCAAAAGGATGAATTATACAGTAACCATATTCATGTAGGTTCTGAGTGTTGTGATTGCGACTCTTCGACCTATCCAGATATTGGGTACCATTGCTAGATGGTCACTTTGATTAGTACAAGAATTGGTTCCTGTGCTACCGGCTTAGATTCGAACCTACGGGGTCACACACATTAGAGGTTCCTATCTGATCTGATGGCTGATGTAGAATCCTACATATTTGAGACTCGATGATCGAGAATCAGGATTCTCTGATCATGAGTTTCACACATTATGGGTATCGAGGTCAAGAGTCCCACTGGTTGGGATTTTTCGATCAGAGTTACATATTGATGAATTCTGATGCCCGATTGCCCATCGGATTTGGACTCAGTATTTATGAGAGGTTTAATTAGTGATTTGATCACTAATTAACTCAATTTGATTGAATAATTATTTTTAGATCAAGTCCAATTGAATTGGATTCAGTTGGGTTTGACCCGATTAGGTTAAGAGTTGACCTAATCGTCAAGATGGTTTGATCCCTGATTTGATCAGGAGTTGGGCTTAGTCAATTTTTGATTTGATTAGAATTTTATTGAGCCTAATTAATCCTAATTAAGTTAGGTTTAAATTAGTCTAATTGGACCTAACTTATTTGGTTCAATTAGGTTGGTTTAAATAATTAAACCACCTTGACCCAATCTCCATGCGCCACCTCACTTCCATTGCACCCATTTGAATTCATGAGAAGAAACTTCTCATGAATTTTTTCCTCACGCCTAGCCCTCTCCATGCCCCACTTTAATGTGCCATATGAATGGATAAGGATGATTGGTTGACCATTCGAATTCAAAATAAAGTTTGAATTTGAATGGGCAATCAATCTTTGCGCCTTATTCTTTTTTTTACGCTCCATTTATTACATGAGAAAAGGTTTCTCATGAAATCACTCCATGCACAATTTAAGCCATGCCTCACACCTTTAGTGGATAAGGGATGAATTGGTGTCCATTTGAATTCAAAATTTGATTTGAATTCAAATGTGCAATTACTCATCTTTATCCTTTCTTTTGGATAAGACATTTGATGTTGTTATAAAAAGAGGAGAAGAGTGGGGCATGTAAGAAGAAGATTTTTGGAGAAAAATTCTGAGGCATGAGAAGTCTTGTGTGTGAGAAGGAAGTCCATATCCTTCCAAGAAAAAAACAAAGAAAAGAAAGAAAAGTGGGTGCAAGGTTTCTGGTGAGTTCCCTAGAGTTTTAGCCTGGGGTTCGGAAAGTGAGAAAGTGAGCTATGAATATCGTTAGCCCACAAAATCTTAGAGAGATCTTCAACATCCTCTCAAGCATGTCTGTTGATGATATGGAGCATCCAAAGAATCGACAGACATCGATCGAAGGAGTTCGATCAGCATCGACCGTCAAAAGGGCTCTACAACGAGCTAGCACTCGTGAGGAGTCGATCAGACTGGAAGCTTCGTGTGGACGATCCACAAAGGCCAGACATGCTGTGTGACTGCATCGCGATGATCAGACTCTTCCGATGGTGATCAGATTGTGGTGATCTACTACCCGCACAAAGGTATTGTGTTCTGAACACATTACAATAAAGTGTTTATTGTTCAAATTTGAATTTTAAATTTAAATGCATGCATGCTATATATCATATTTAGATCCTAGTGTAGGATAAATTTATGTTAATTAATTAGATTAATTAATATTTTTTCACTATAAAATAATAATTTTAAAAAAGTTTTAAAATTACCATTTTACCCCTACACTGAATTTCTTCACAAATGGTATCAGAGCGGGTTCTTAGATATGATATATATATTTGCATGCGTAGATTAAGTTGTAATCTAAAAGTTTAAATTTAAAATTTAAAATTTAAAAATTTAAAATTTGAAATTTGAAAGTTATTCAAAATTCAAAATTCAAAAATTTGAAATTCAAAATTTGAAATTTGAATTTTAAAATTTGAAATTTGAAATTCAAAATTCAAAAATTTGAAATTCAAAAATTGAAAATTGAAATTTGGTTAAAATTTCAAATTTGAAATTCAAAATTTAAAATTCAAAATTTGAAATTCAAAATTTAAAATTCAAAAATTTGAAATTTGAAATTTGAAATTTGTTTGAAATTTGAAATTCAAAATTTAAAATTTGAAATTTAAATTTTGAAATTGGTATATTTAGATATACTTGATCCAAGTAGCAAGTAATCGAATTGGGTTGGTTGCCATGGCCGTCCGGTCATAGGAGAAAAGTAGGGTTTAAAGGCCCTCTCCTCCCATTCGATGGGGTCTCCTATGGCGGTAGGGGTGCCGCTGCAATTATATCCCATGCAGATGAAGTAGCGAAAGAAATTAATTGTAAAGGTTCAATTATGAAATTTATCATGAATGTGTTAGATTAGATCTAAAGGAATATTCATGATTTATTTTGATTGAGTTATTTTCTGTTATGTAATTAACAATAGGATTGCTATTTATAAAATATGCTGATCTATTTGTGAAATGAGTCAACATATTTGGTGAATAAAATATAAAACCTTTCAAATTTAAAAATTATTTTCGAAATGCCAAACCCTGATCCATCAGCCCAAATACTTAATTAAAAGAATTAAGTATTGTCTAGTAGATCTAGAATTGTGAATTAAGACCTAAGACAATTGCATAAACTTATGGGTCAATGGGTTAGATGGATTAGGTCCATAATTGGGTTAGACCTAAGGTTAGCTTAAAGAAATGGACTAAATTAGAGTAATTGGTCAAATCTAATCAAAAGTTGAATTAGATTAGGTCAAGGATACTCTAGACTCAACTCCAATAGTTGTAGTTGAATGGATCTATGTCTTTAACTAGACCAAGATGGACTTAATTCATGGCTACACGGTGGAACCCTATTTACTAAGTTGATCAAATTAAAACTAATGAACCGGTTGGTGTCTAAGGTAAGTTTGGCAGTTTGACCAGTGGTTTTTAAGCGGGAGCTACTCGCAGTGATTTGATCTCTGACGAGTTAATGGCTTATCCCCACCACTGATCTCACTTACCTGACCAACCTGGTGAATTAGGTTTTGATTAGATTACTTGGTGATTAGGGCTCACTCATGTCATTAGGTAAATCAGTTTGACTGATTTAGGTGCTCCTAATGTCAGTTTTAATTAAATCCTTTTTAATCTGACTTGATGAAGTCAGTGGGAGGATTGAAATTGGCTGGATATTTTCTTCTCCTCTATCCTTTAATAAAATCCTCAAAAAAAAATATTAGTTCCCTAAAAATGATTAAGTTATATTGATAACTAAGTCATAGCCTCCTATTAAGTGAGTGATAATGAGTCCATTAGTTTAATAATCATTGAGGGCCCAAAGGCTTGATGCTTATTGACTAATGGAATTATCATTCATAATATGATAATTTGGTTTAAGTCTTTCTGATGGTGATCAGGTTGGCCGGCCAAAGTCAGGCCTGATCATTTATTGGTCCGATTCACCAAATCAAATCATGTTAATGGTTGGACCTAACCAGATCTTTTTAGTGGAGGCCAAAGCCTACTGATTAGGTTCTGGGGCAAAATCAATTACTAGAAGTTGTTTAGAGAAACAACTGATTATGAACCTACCCATAGATGCACATGGGTTGACCAACCAAAGTTGGGCTCGTGTGTAGTCTGTGTGGATTCTAGTACCCACTAAGGAATTAAAGTAATTCCTCGAATTGAAGGTTGAGGCTACCAGTTCATAAAAATAATGGGAGAAACTTTAGACTAAAGTCCAAGTCTTTAGTATTTATAATTTATGTACTAATAGAGGTCTGATTTTTCTTTATGCAGCTATGGCCACTACCCTGTCCCTTCGATCATTATTAGATAATGATAAGCTCATAGGACCTAATTTTGATAGCTGGTATCAAAAATTAAAAATCATCCTTGAGCATGAGTGGATCCTTTATGTAGTAACGGATCCGACACCTAAGGAGCCAGCCCCGAACGTTAGAGGGACGGTTTGAGACACTTATCAGAAGTAGTTCAACGATCGCACCACCTTTCGATGTATTATGCTGGCGGCAATGAATGATGAGTTCAGCCGTAGGTTCGAGAACGCCTAGCCGCAGTTCAAATGTTAAACGACTCCTTTGGCACACCTGATGACGTTGAAAGGCACAAAACTAGTTATGCCATTTTCAATGCTCGGATGAGGGATGGAGCCTCAGTCACTGATCATGTACTGTACATGATCGAAATGATTGAGCACCTAAGTAAACTGGGCTTTCCCCTGCACGAGCAGCTCGGTAAGGATGCGATCCTTAATTCATTGCCCAAGTCCTTCTTCCCCTTCCTTACTCATTTTCGGATGACAAAGCCTGCAGTGAACTACCACGACTTGTTGGGGTTACTGCAGAACTTTGAGAAGGATCACCAGCTCCATAAGGAGTTGGTGAATGTTGTGGGAGGGTCTTCTTCTGGTCGTCGACCCTTTAAGAAAGGGAAGAAGAAGAATAAGAAGAAGAAGAATAACAAGGTGCAGCTGCATGCTGGGACGTCTGCACAGGGTCAGACCAGGAAATGCAAGCCCGACTAGAGCCAGGTGGAGTACTTCTTTTGCAAGAAGCAGGGGCACTGGAAGAGGAACTGTCCTCTATACATTGCCTCCCTGGACCCGAACAGGCCAAAGAAGCAAGGTACTTATATGATAACACCTTGCAACTTTTTCATTTGTGATACTACTGCCTGGGTATTGGATACCGGAAGCCCTTATCATATTTACAATTCGATGCAGGGTCTGCAGGTCAGTAGGAGATTTGATGAAGGTGATAGATTTCTGAACGTTGGAGATGGAAGCAAAATTTCAGTTCTAGCATTAGGAATCATGAACCTTGTAATCAATTCTCGAAATATAATTCTGAGTGAATGTCACTATTATCCAAGTTTTTTATTAAATATTATTTCTGTAGGCCTTTTGGTCATGAACGGTTATCAATTTTTAATAAAAGAAAATGTTTGCAATATCATTTTGAATGGTGTTACAATGTTTGTTGGTCAACTTAATAATGAAATTTACTTTCTATCACAACCTGTTAATATGGTTCAAACCTCCGGTAAATACCCTAGAATAGATAATGTGTCAAAAGTCTACCTTTGGCATTGTAGGCTAGGTCATATCAATAAGAAGAGGATAAACAGGTTGGCTCAAGAAGAAATTCTTGAAGTAGGTGATTGTGAATCACTTCCAACCTGTGAGTCCTATCTTCTTGATAAAATGATCAAATCACCTTTTACTGGAAAAGGCGAGCGAGCCAGTGAACTCTTGGGTTTGGTACATTCTGATGTATGTAGACCCATGAGCTCAAGTGCAAGAGGTGGATATTTCTACTACATAACCTTCACAGATGACCTATCGAGGTATGGGTATGTCTATTTAATGAAGTATAAATCGAAGTCGTTTGAAATATTCAAACTATTCCGAAATGAGGTAGAAAAATAAACTAGAAAGTGTATTAAAACTCTTCGATCTGATCGAGGAGGTGAATACCTTTTCAATGATTTTCTGACATATCTTGGAGAGAATGGGATTCTCTCTCAGTGGACTCCTCCTGGAACACCATAACATAATGGTATATTTGAAAGGAGGAATCGAACCTTGTTGGACATGGTTCGATCCATGATGGGGTTTGCTGGTCTACCGATCTTCCTCTGGGGATATGCGCTCGAATCGACTTGTTACCTTCTAAATAGAGTTCTGAGTAAGTCTGTAACCAAAATGCCATATGAGATATGGATAGGACGTAAGCCAGTACTCTCGCACCTTAGGGTTTGGGGGTGTCCGGCTTATATTAAACGTTTAATTACGGACAAGCTTGGATCTAGGTCAGACAAGTATAATTTTATAGGGTACCCAAAAGAGACCAAAGGGTATTACTTCTACCTAGCTGATGAGCAAAAAGTGTTTGTCAGCCTTAAGGCAATCTTTATGGAAAAGGAGTTCCTTGGTGAAGGGACTGTTGCCTCTAAGATCGAACTTGATAAAGTTCGGCAGGTGGAAGAATCGACACAAGTTACTGAACCTAAATTGGATTTGGTTAGATCAGATCCGGAGCCCATTGTTCAAGCACCCTTAAGACGATCTGGTAGAGTACCATGTCAACCGGACAGATACTATGATTTCTTGGTCCGGGACGGCGATCCTATCGAACTTGATGAAAATGATGAGGATCCGATCACCTACATGGATGCAATGTAGAGACCCGACTCTGAGAAATGGTTGGAGGCCATGAAATCTGAAATGGAGTCCATGAAGGTCAACGATGTGTGGACATTGGTTGACCCATCCGAAGGAGTAAAACCCATAGGGTGTAAGTGGGTCTTCAAGAGAAAGAGAGGTGCAGACGGAAAGGTGAAAACCTATAAAGCCCGTCTGGTTGCCAAGGGATATCGTCAACGTTATGGTATAGACTATGACGAGACATTTTCTCCTGTGGCAATACTCAAATCCATTCGGATTATGCTTGCGATAGCTGCCCATCTGGACTATGAAATATGGCAGATGGATGTGAAGACAGCTTTCCTAAACGGAGAGCTGGATGAAGAGGTGTATATGATACAACCTGAAGGATTCACATCCACAGATGAGTCTAAGGTGTGCAGGCTATAGAGGTCCATTTATGGACTTAAGCAGGCATCACAGAGTTGGAACATACGTTTTAATAAGACGATCAAGATGTATGGCTTCATTAAGAATGGAGAAGAGCCATGCATTTATAAGTGGGCTAATGGTCCAGTAGTAGTATTTCTTGTATTGTATGTGGATGATATTCTCTTAATCGGGAATGATGTCCCTGCATTACAGGGAATAAAGATTTGGCTGTTGTCACAGTTCTCCATGAAGGATCTGGGAGAAGCTTCCTACATCCTAGGGATGAGGATCTATAGGGATAGATCTAAAAGGTTACTTGGTTTAGCATGTACATCGATACTATGCTGAAGAGGTTCAGCATGGAGAATTCCAAGAAAGGCTATCTTCCGATAGGCCATGGAATTTCTCTCTCAAAGAGGGATTGTCCGACAACACCTCAAGAGAGAGAGCATATGGGTAGAATTCCATATGCTTCAGTAGTGGGATCTATCATGTACGCCATGATATGTACATGACCAGATGTGGCATACTCACTAGGGATAGTGAGTAGATACCAATCTGATCCAGGGGAGAATCACTGGAAGGTTGTTAAAACCATCCTGAAGTATTTAAGAAATACTAAGGACCAGTGGCTTGTTTATGGTGAATTAGACTTGAGACTTATAGGGTTTACAGACTCTAGTTTTCAGTCTGATCACGATGACAGCAAAAGTGTGTCGGAATTTATTTTTACCCTTAATGGTGGGGCTATCTGTTAAAAAAGTTTCAAGCAGCACATAGTGGCTGATTCAGTTTGCGAGACGGAGTATGTCGCCGCATCAGATGCTGCCAAAGAAGCGGTGTGGCTGAGAAAATTCATCACCGAGCTCGAAGTAGCACCCTCCCTTGTTGGTCTAGTTCTGCTCTACTGTGACAGCTCTAGAGCCATTGCTCAGACGAAGGAACCAAAGGCACACTAGCAGACGAAGCATATTCTGCGTCGCTACCATCTCATCCGAGAAATTATGGATCGAGGTGACGTCGATCTTCAAAAGATCGACGAAAAGGAGAATCTGGCTGACCCATTCACTAAAGCCATTACGGTGAAGGAGTTCGACAACTACAAGTCGAAGATGAGTATTAGATACTGCACCGATTGGCTTTAGGCCAAGTAAGAGATTGTTGGGAATAGTATCCCAAAGCCAATCGTCAGTCTGTTGACAGTTGTGCTCATTTTTGTATTTATACATGAATTATGAATTAATAAAAATTATTTTGATATTTTTCATCATAAAATGTTTCATCTTCTAATGAACTCTTATGTTGTGGTGAAGTCCTTAGGACTATTTAGACTCGACAAAGGAGAATTTGTCGTTTAGTCTTTAAATCTGTTCGTGATCAAATGATACGTTGTTACCAAGGACGGCAATGTTTATCAAGCATAGGTCGTTGTGTGTCATATAGGTTGGTTGTCCTCTTAACCAATGAGTGTGGAGACACTGGTATGGCATACAGGTGAGATATAAGGGTACATCTGCACTGAACGTGACCGACTCTGGAGCTATTTCTTCTGTCAAGATTTGCTCTGATGGAATATGGGTATAAATATCCATCCGACCTGAGACCGCCACGGTGACTTGCAAGCAACTCACTGCACTTAGGCACTAGACTACCTGAATTTTTAATTCAGTGATGGAAGGCTGCTGGGTGTAGTCAAGTACTTGACTTGTTGGTGCGTGTGTCAAGATGGGATTGACCACTCCAGTTTAGGAGCTGTGTAGAGTCGTGTTTCAATTTAGCAAAACCTTGGCCAGGGTAGTCCTTGTGAGGAGTCACAGGACTGTTTGAGTTGAGCACAATTCGGATGATCTAATCAGGTTTAACAGTTTAACCCTGAGTCATCCTAAACACCGAGGTCAAAAGGATGAATTGTACAGTAACCATATTCATGTAGGTTTTGAGTGTTGCGATTGCGACTCTTCGACCTATCCGAATGTCGGGTACCATTACTAGATGGTCACTTCGATTAGTACAGGAATTGGTTCCTGTGCTACCGGCTTAGGTTCGAACCTGCGGGGTCACACACATTAGAGGTTCCTATCTGATCTGATGGTTGATGTAGAATCCTATAATTTTAGGACTCGATGATCGAGAATCAGGATTCTCTGATTATGAGTTCCACACATTATGGGTACCGAGGTCAAGAGTCCCACTAGTTGGAACTTTTCGATCAGGGTTACATATCGATGAATTCTGATGTCCGATTGTCCATCAAATTTGGACTCAGTATTTATGAGAGATTTAATTAATAATTTGATCACTAATTAACTCAATTTGATTGAGTAATTATTTTTGGATCAAGTCCAATTGAATTGGATTCAGTTGGGTTTGACCCGATTAGATTAAGAGTTGACCTAATCGTCAAGATGGTTTGGTCCCTGATTTGATCAGGGGTTGGGCTTAGTCAATTTTTGATTTGATTAAGATTTTATTGAACCTAATTAAGTCTAATTAAGTTGGATTTAAATTAGTCTAATTGGACCTAACTTATTTGGTTCAATTAGGTTGGTTTAAATAATTAAACCACCTTGACCCAATCTCCATGCGCCACCTCACTTCCATTGCACCCATTTGAATTCATGAGAAGGAACTTCTCATGAATTTTTTTCTCATGCCTAGCCCTCTCCACGCCCCACTTTAATGTGCCATATGAATGGATAAGGATGATTGGTTGGCCATTCGAATTCAAAATAAAGTTTGAATTTGAATGGGCAATCAATCTTTGCGCCTTATCCCTTTTTTTACGCTCCATTTATTATATGAGAAAAAGTTTCTCATGAAATCACTCCATGCACAATTTAAGCCATGTCTCATGCCTTTAGTAGATAAGAGATGAGTTGGTGTCTATTTGAATTCAAAATTTGATTTGAATTCAAATATGCAAATACTCATCTTTATCCTTTCTTTTGGATAAGACGTTTGACGTTGTTATAAAAGGAGAAGAAGAGTGGGGCGTGTAAGAAGAAGATTTTTGAAGAAAAATTCTGGGGCATGAGAAGTTTTGTGCATGAGAAGGAAGTTCATATCCTTCCAAGAGAAAAAGAAAGAAAAGAAAGAAAAGTGGGTGCAAGGTTTTCGGTGAGTTCCCTAGAGTTTTAGCCTGGGGTTCGAAAAGTGAGAAAGTGAGCTACGAGTGTCGTGAGCCCACAAAATCTCAAAAAGATCTTCAACATCCTCTCAAACATGTTTGTTGATGATCTAGAGCATCCAAAGAATCGACAGACATCGATCGAAGGGGTTCGATCAGCATCGATTGTCAAAAGGGTTCGATCAGCATCCAAAGAGTCGATCAGACCGAGAGCTTTGTGTGAATGATCCGTAGAGGCCAGACATGCCATGTGGCTGCATCATGATGATCAGACTCTCTCGACGGTGATCAGATTGCGGCAATCTACTACCCGCATAAAGGTATTGTGTTCTGAACATATTACAATAAAGTGTTTATTATTCAAATTCGAATTTCAAATCTAAATGCATGCATGCTATATATCATATTTAGATCTTAGTGTAGGATAAATTTATGTTAATTAATTAGATTAATTAATATTTTTCTACTATAAAATCATGATTTTGAAAAAGTTTTAAAATTACCATTTTACCCCTGCACTGAATTTCTCCACAGGTAAAAAATTTAGAAATACTCAAAGAAAACTATTTAAGTTCTAAACTTAACTTTTTATTGAATTTTTTTAATACTTGATCCCTCAATATCTCACAAACTCTCTGGTTTGTGCATTAATTTTCTTTTAAAAATACTTAGTTTAACTTGATTCTTAAGTATAATCAGGTGCTTAAATACTAAATACTAACTTACTTGAGGACTTTAAAAATTTAAAAATTTTTATTATTCTCCCCAACTTAATCAACATTGTCCTTAATGGAGTAGAAAAAATGAAGGGTGCACGCAAAGAGAAAGAAAAGGAGAGATATCACCTGATCCAGAAGTCTTTTCAAAATTGATTCTCCCTCCAACTTAGTCAAGATTATCTTCAGATCCCTATAAAAGATACTAAGTAAGACTTGATTAATCTAAATAAAACATAAAATATAGCAAAAAGCACAAAACTAAAAATTAAAAATTGAAAACTGAGTTGCCTCCCAAGAAGCGCTAAGTTTACCATCTTCAGCCAGACCATGCTGATTCTCTTACCTATCCCGTGTCAATATTAGATTGACAAACTTCAATAATTTTGGATTGCCAATCTTATAAAGATGGTCTATGATAAATTTCAGTATGTTGTTATCGATCTTCAGAAAGTATTTTACATCTCCCTTCTTAATTTAAAAAAAATAATTTATAAACCCATTCACAGATCCTTGTTTGTTGAGAATTTCTTCTATTTGTTTTTCTAAAATACTCATGAATTGAGTTTTTGGGTTAGGAGCTAAGTTTGAAATAATGGGTGCTAGAAGGGTGTCACTTGATTTTAAATATGTGTACTCAGATGTGATCAAAGATGACTTCAGTTCTAGAGGAGGTGATTCTAAAGTGGATGAACCAGCTTCTGGGACTGAAGGGAACGAAACTTTTGGTGAATATATCTTGGATAACTCATCCACTCTCTTCTCTTTATCACTTAGATCAATATCAGTACTGAGCTCAGGTTCTTCTTTTGGGTTAGTCTCAATACTAATCTCTTCTTCTAAATTCTCATTTTGACTAGCATCAGTACTAGCCCCACTCACCTGGACTTGATATGGGTCCTGAAGAATTCTACCACTTCTAAGCTCAAAAATTACTTTGTCATTTTCAAATTAGGGATTCTTAGGTAGGACATGGATTGTTGACTAAGTCCAAGTGGTTGGTGGGTGGTTGTGTTGTTTTCAAAATTCGGTATTGATTGGCTTGATAATTGACATAGTTCTCTCCTCATGATAGACTTAGCTAATTGACCTATTTGTGCTTCTAGCCTGGTGAGGGATTGCTGTTGGATCATAATTATTTGTTGAAGTTGGCTAAACCTATCGTCAGCTAGAGGGGTCTGTTGAGGAGGTGGGTATGGAGGCAAATTGTAATAGGATGGCTGAGTAGGATGACTAGGCTGACCTCTATTATAAGCATAATTTTGGTATTGGAGCCTATTTTGAAAGTTTTGCATAGAAAAAATTTAGATCTGAGCCTGAGTCTGTTGGGGTCTCCAAAAAAAATTAAGGTGATTCCTTCAATCTTGGTTATATGCATTTAAGAATGGGTCATTGATAAGATTGGAGTAATCTTGAGCAGCTTGAACTTGTTCTTGGATGAAAAGATGGAAACGTGTAGCTGTAGGATATTCACTAATATGATGGGCTGGGCTAGCACAGATAGAACAAATTTTCTGATAATTGGGAGGTGGTGTATATTGCACAGGAGATTGTAGATCTAGGGCTAGGTATTTATCTATAAGAAGGTCAACTTTATCTAATTTTTGGGTTAACAGGTTCAAATCGGCCTCAGGATCAGAGTCAGAATATTTGATCCCATAGAATGATGGAAATATCGATGGATTATAGATGGAAGTAATAAAATATTTCTTCATCTGCTTAGGTGGTTCTTAAAATTTTTAGCCATTTGATTATCATGTTTAACATGGATCCGTCATTCAATTTCAAGATTAGGTTCAATTAGGTCAGGATAAAAAATTATACCATGTATGTACCAATGCAAACCCTAATATGTGAGATTCAGATTTTTTTTTAAATTTTATTTTTTTAAGAAGAGGGAGAAAGGAAAAGAGAAGAGAAAGAAAGAGAGAAGTTCTAAAGGTGAGATCCTTAAGAAAGCCCTAGACTCAAAGACGAAAGGTGAGAAAAATTAGTTATGGTTGAGTGTTGATTGTAATCAAGTTAGCAGATAATTAAACCTAGACACCTATTGATTTTTTAGACCTAACAGTTCTATGTAGAGTGGCTTAGCCTAAATGCAAATTGGATTTGTTCACACTTTCTTCAACTAGCCAAGTAAGAGGTGGGGTCGTGGGGGTCCTCCCGTTGCTTGCCTTAGACACCAATTAAATTGGCCAGGTAAGCTAACGGAACCAATTAAATAACCATGAGTCTACTTAGGCTGAGCCTTTGTAACCTCTTTCCTTAGACACCAGTTTTAGAGATGAGTTTAAACTTATTTTGTACTTGACTTTACCATAATACTCAAACTGAACTCAATTGATCCTAGGGGCCAATGTCTACTTGATTTTAGTTAGGCTAGGGTTGATGTGGGATGCTGGTTGGTTGTTTTTGGGCTAAAGAAGAGTGATGAAATTCTCACCTTATCTTGTTATGGATATTGCCCTTAAATTATTTTGAGATAAATATACACAACCAATTTCAAACAAAGGGGTTCTATGCAACTAAATTAGATGCATGAAACTAATGAAACTTGAAACCTTACCTTGTTTCCAGCAATCACCAAAAGTAAATCTAAGATGATGAATACTCCTAAACAATTAAGTTTCTACTCTTGTTATGCACTTTTTATTAGGTTTATGTGGGTAAATTTTAGGTTAATTTAAAAAAATAGTAATTAATACTAAAAAAATAGTTAGGATTAGGATTAGGATTGATCTCACCAAGCAAAAGTGGAAGCTTTCTATCTCTTTTTTTTTATGATTTTTTTTTTTTTGTAAAAAAAAATCAAAAAAAAATAGTAAGCTATATTTATAAAAAGATCAAAGAAATCAAATATTAAAATTGATACCTTCCTCGGTAATGGTGCCAAAAATTGATACATTTGCGATGTTGTCGTTAGGACACCATGATTATCAATCTAATTTTGACTTCAATAAAAATTAAAAATATGTAAAAAGTAATGAGTCAAATTGAATCCACAGAGAAGGTAGGGTTTTGATTTAAAATTTTTAATTTTATAAAAAAATAAAATTTTGAAGAAAGTAATTTAAGTAAGAAAATAAAAATTAAAAGTATAAAAAATAAATCTGATACTAAGATCTACTATTTAGATAAAAATAAATAATAAGAATTTAAAGTGCATAAAATAAATTGATACTAAGATCTACTAACTAGATCCTAGTATCTACTTACAAAAAAATAAAAGATAAAAATTTAAAGTACAAAAAAATAAAATTTATATTAATTAAAATTAAAATTCAAATACAAAAAATTAAAAAAAATAATAAAATAAAATAAAATAAAAATAAAACTATAACAAAGATCTGAAGTTGATCAGTCCAGTCTCGTCGGAAAGATGGTTGATGATCTCTCCTTTCGTCGTACTCCATAGAGCGAACCGCCATTTCTCCTTCTTCTCCTTGGGTCTCTAAAGCTATATAATATTTTTTTCTATTTTTTTATTATTTTTATTGAATTTTTTGGCTCTCAAGATTTATTCTCGGATCTCCTATTTATAGATAAATTTTTTATATTTTTTTGGTAGAAAAAGGAGTCCTAAAACCCTTAGAAAAGATATTAAACATTTAAAAATTTTTCTGACCGTCGGATGGAGCTTGGACCACCAAGATCTGCCCAAAATCCACTATTTTAATCCTCATCAAAGTTAGATTCAATAATAGCTAGTCGATCATGCTTCGATGAGAT
Organism: Elaeis guineensis; assembly: GCF_000442705.2. Taxonomy (NCBI): domain Eukaryota; kingdom Viridiplantae; phylum Streptophyta; class Magnoliopsida; order Arecales; family Arecaceae; genus Elaeis; species Elaeis guineensis. Next base: position 37,594,308 of record NC_026007.2, on the reverse strand, counting down.
CTGGGCCGTTGGATCGTACAAAAGATTTTCTTAACACAATCGGGAGCATCCGCAGCTGTCCGATCGCGTGATAGATCGGTTTTGAGCTGTCGGATTGTGTAGAAGAGTCCTATTCAAAGTCGGCAATGCATCTGGATTGTTGGATCTGATGATGGATGAGTTTTCAAGCATCAAATCATGCAAAATCTCCTTTTATAAACTGGCAATGGATGCTGACTGTCGAATCTGGATCGGGATGAATGTCAGCCGTTGGATCGCATCCAGAATCTTTCTCTCGTTATGAGCCGCACCTGTGGATCACGAAACTATTTCTGTGGACTGCACTCTGGCTCTGTGGATCGAATGACCGGTCCATCATGCATCAAAGGTAATAAAAATTATTTTTTAAGATATTTTGGCTTGATTTTCGCTCTGATTTTCATATGAAAAATAAGAAAAAAATATGCATTAAATTTCTCAAAAATTTCTTATTATTTTGATACTTAAATTACTCAATTAAATTAATATCTATTTTTTATAAATATATTCTAATTTTATATATTTTTTTAAATTATTTATTTTTATAAGAAAATCTAATTTATTAGTGAAATTAGGTTTTTAAGAAGATGTTAGCATCATAAATTATCAAAAATACCTTCAATAAATACAAAAATATACTATTTATTACTATTCCATCTTGTTAATTTTTTTTTCTTTTGATATTCTCTTTCTATATGATTTATGAACCTAGTGAATTTGATCTTTGAACATGAGTTGATTTCAATAAAGAATTTTGAATTATTTTGTTAATCAGACAACGTAACCACACCATCTTGGCCTTTGTTAAGCATTGCAAGATCTGGTTCTTGTTGATTTTTATCAATTCATTATAGTTTAAGTCTCTAATTAAATGAAGCTACTTGATCAAATTGATCCTTAACTGTCAATCGATATACCAACCTCTACTTTGACTTTTATCAGACACTAATAGCTTTGGTCACCATTGATCTCTATTGAACCATCTATTTTCTATTTTGATTATGATAAAAAAAAAATATCTTTGATTCAATCATTTGATATGTTGAATGCTATTGCTTTGTCTGCCTTATGAGCACATCAAAACTTAAAATTTTTATTAGTTGTGGCTTAAGACTGATAGAAGAATATATTTTGAATCATAGATTTTGAAGGGTGCCCTTAGGATTGATTGAATATATTCGTTCAATATTATATAGAGATAAGTAATGAACTATCTTTTCAAGATATCTCATAATCTATTTTAAAAATAAATAATAAGTTTTTGATTTTTTTTAATTTATGAAACTATATTTTGAATGAAAGGTGATTTGAAAATTTAAGATTTCTGTAATATTATAGTTTATTGATTTATTCTAGAATATGCATATAAAGAATGAAATTATTATATCTATATGTTACGTTATAAAAGTGCTTTGATACAGATCAATTTTGTACTCTCAGTCTAACTATATTTCAGTAGATCCCACCAATAGAGGTTAAATATTGGTATTTCAGTGGATCCTGTCCATAGGGGTTAAATATTGATACTTAGTGGATCCCACCAATGGGGGTTAAACATTGATACTCAGTAGACCCCATCAATAACGGTTAAATATTGGTACTTAGTGGACCCTATCAATCGGGGTTAAATGTTGGTATTTCGTAGATCCTACCAATAGGACTTAAATATTGGTATTCAGTGAATTCTACCAATGAGGGTTAAATATTGTTTATAGTCAAAGACTGTTGAGTTATATGTGTTTATTTTTGAATTGGATTTGTGATTATATATGAATATGAATATTTGAAAAGATTTGATTTGTATTGATTAGTATAGAATATATTCTTATGCTATTCATGGCTTTTGTTTTCCAATGTCATATGTTATGAATATATCTAGAATGTGTATTTGATTTATACATTATTTACTTTTTTAATATAATAAGTATTATGAATTGATAATAATAATATTTTTATTAAAAGATAGTTTAGTAAAAATATTATTCAAATATCATCCATTCTTTCTCTCATTTCTTCTATGTCAAATAGAAAAGAAAATCATTTCCATCCATCCTTCTATGTTTCATCAAATATATAAGAGGATGGATAGATTATTCAAATATCATCCATCCTTTCTCTCATTTCTCCTATGTTAAATAGAGAAGGAAATTATTTTCATTCATCTTTTTATATTTCACCAAATATATGAAAGGATGGATGAAAAATCTATCCATCCTCTCCTCCATCCATTCTTCCTTCAATCCATCCTTTGTACCAAATAGAGGGTTAGCACCTGCCACCTAACTAATATTGCCCACCATCCAACTAACCATCACTGTTGCTCCTTCTCCTTCTCTCACTCTCTGTCTCCCTTGGCACCCTCTCCTAGATAATCACTATAGACTCCTCTCCCCATGCCCACCCTTTGCTCATTCTTGGGAGAGATTTAAGATTAATGAGAAGATTGGGAGGAGGCTAACTTCCAATATCATTTGCAATAGATCTAGATTTTCTAGAAGGATCAAAAGGGTTAGCGGTGGCCATCAAGTAGTAGAAGTGATTGGAGAGAAAGATATAGTGGTAGGCAAGATGGATCAGAGGAGTAAAGACCAAGGATGTAGTAAGGATTCTCAATCTTAGCTGCACAGGCAAGGCTTTAAGCTTTGCCACTACTTTCTTAAGGATTATAAAGTATTTATAAAATTGTCACCAATAGCAACAAGTTCTATATTTTTTTTTAGAAAAAATTATAGGAACATCCCTTCAAATTTTATCCAATTGCACTTACATCCTTTGCACTTTTAAAAAATATCAAATCAGCCCTTTTACTTATCGATGTGTTCTAATATGGTGCAGCCATTCATTTACCAACAAATAGTATTAGCTTTCTCTCTTAATAGATGGAAATGCCCCTCGTTCATGGATGGGATTGGAGGAGGAAGAGGATGGGAAGGAGAACCAAATGAGAAGGAAAGGAGAGAAGGGGAGAAGGGCCACTGGTAAGGAATGGATTGGAGGAGGACAAGAAGGACAAAATGGAGAACAGGATGGGGAGGAAGAGGAGGGGGAAGAAGGGATTACCAACGAAAAGGAGTGAAGGTGGAAGGGGTCGCAATGGTGGGGGATGGCTTATGGATGACTAGAGCAACAGGATGAGAAGGAAGGAGAGGAGGTGAAGGAATAGGTAGAGATAGAGGAAGCCATTATGGAGAAGGAGAAATGGAGGAGAAATGAATAAAGAGGAAGGAGAAAGAGAAGGATAGGTTATCGATAAGAAGGAGTGGAAGTGGAGGGGGCTGTCATAGAGGGGTAAGGATCATGGGTGGACTTGGAAGAGGAAGAGGATGAGAAGGAGAAGTGGATCATGAGGAGAAAGGAGAGGAGGAGAGAGGGGCCAGCAGTAAGGAATAGGTTGAAGAAGAAGGAGGATAAGAAGGAGAAGAGGATGGGGAGGGAGGGAGGGAGGGAAGGAGGAAGGATGAGTTGCTGATGAGAAGGAGCGAAGGTGAAGGGGGCTGCCATAGAAGGGAATAATTTATGGATGGCTTAGAGGAGATAGAGGATGAGAAGGATAAATAGATGAGGAGGAAGGAGAGAAAGTGAAAGGAAAGGAATAGGTGGAGGTGAAGGGAGCTACCATAGAAGAGGAGAAATGGATGAGGAAGGAGAAGAGGAGGAAGGAGGGAGAAAGAGGGATGTTGGTGATGGAGGAGGGGATCAATCAGAGAGGAAGGAGAAAGATGATGGAAATAAAGATATTTTTATTATTTTATAAAATAATAATATCATGTGATAATCTCATGATATCATTCCATTAACGGAGATAGAAGGTTGGACTATATTGGAATATATCGATAACTAAAAGGTTCAGTTTGATACTTTCTATAGTACAGAAAGTGTAAATAAAATTGGATTAAAATTATGAAGATATTTATATAATTTTTCTTTCTTTTTGTCTTACACAAATAGATCTGTTCACAGCTCAGGCCGAGGATGGTTCAAGCCAAACTCAGCCTAAGTATAAATAAATTTGGCAAAGCCTAAGCTCCGCCCAGCCTGTGCTTCAAGCATACTTTTCAAGCTTGAGCCTAATCCTTACTCATACTTCAAACTTTGGGCAGTGGACTAGATCTCAAACTTTCTCAACTTTTTTCAATTAAAAAAAATAAAAAAAGTACTTGAAAATACCTACATCCATATATATTACTTCTCATCCCCAAAATTGAACCTCCATTGTGACGGATCTTGAAGAGCAAATAAGGGCAAAAGATGATATGGAGGTGTACAAGTGGGGTTGAAGGGGTGCTAAAAGCGAAGAGCATACAAGAGGTTGGAGGGCAATGGTGGACCAAAGGATTGCCTCAAGGTTCTGCATCCACTTCTTGTTACAGATGGAGGAGGTGGTGGAGGAACGGTTGTAGACATAGTTAACATTGACAAAGGTGCAGTCATAGGGCATTGTCAAGATAGAGGTTGTTAGATTTATTAATTCTTTTATAATTTAAAATTTTAAATGAATAGTAATGTTATGAATATTTTTTTTTATTTTATCATTTATATCTTGCTCTCTTTGATTGTCTCATATAAGGCAAGACCTAATAAGTTTACCTAAAAGGCTTGAGAATGATCTATTAATGATCTATTCATTAGAGCTTTCCTATTTAGCTCTTTCTATTAGGCTGACCATTATGGAGCTCTCTTTTATGAGCTATCTTTCTCTATTGGGTTCTTCTCTCTCATTATAGCCTGTATATATATTGGCTAGAATGAAAGAAGAAGATATAAGAGATTCTATTGCTTTCTACTACTCTTTTGCTCTCCTATTTTATTGGGTCTTGAAAGCTTCTTTAGTTTGTATCTAGCCTCCTTAGAGTCATACTAATAGGGAGGAACGAGTGGTATCATCCACCGGATCGTTGTAACTTTGGGAGCACCCACCAGTAGCCTTACACGTGGGAGGGCGATATTGCTTCTAAGATAGCACCTTTAAGCGTACCTTGATTTTAGGTCACTCTCTAACCTTTTTAACTTAATATTTCATTACTTAGAAGAGAATCATATGAAATTTTGTTTTCTCTATCTTTTGTCTATTATCATTTTGTTGGATGTGTACCCTAGAAGCCAATCTTAGCTGATACATACTTTTTTCTATGGCATGTTTTATACTTGTTGGGCAGTCTTAATAACCAATTATGTTTATGTGTCTATGATTTATCCTAAAAATTAATAAAGATGATTTTGTATATTCTCAAGGTATTGAAAATTAGAGACATACATCATTAGTGGTTAATTTCTAAATATTTTCGATCGAAGAATCGTCACGGAGAACAGTGATCAATCTATTCGAGATCGGTGCATGGATCACCTCCCTTTAGGGTAGATAAGTCTCGAGTCTACAGTGTAGAGATACTAGGGTGAGAGTGCAGATGGTTGTTAGAGAATAACTTACACTGAGTGTGACCAACACAAGAAACCATTTGGATGTCTACTCACTCGTCAGTGGTCTTTCTCGATGCTGCAGTAGTGTGGCTGATCTTTTGACTTGCGGTGTGTTGGCTATTCGCAGTGAGGCTATATAGTTTAACTGCATATTTTCTTGATCTCTAGCCATATGGGTCCTTGCTGTCTATGTTGGCTATGTAGGTTCAGGTAAGCTGTTTGGAGTAGGATATATCTAGATAGAATCTATCGACCTTAGTAGAAAAAGAGAAGTTCTATGCGATTCGTAAGACTAAGTTCAGAAAAATCTCTGGTCAGAGTAAGTGTGAATATTAAAAAAACTTTTTTACGAGATTCATAAATGAACTCGAGTCGAGCCAATCTAGCATATGACTGATGATGGAATTTGACGAGTTCTCCATGACCTCCGTCAAGTTGGGATTTTCGATAGAGGGATTGTATCACATGATAACTGCACCTAGGGGTTTACTTTTTTGTTCTGCTGGATTGCTACTACATGTTACTAGATGTCACTGGTGGATCGTGAGAACTCATTAAGATCATTTTCGGATCAACAATCTTTGTTGAGGTGAGTTGGAATCATTCTAACCCATCAAAAAGAGTTTCGATGATACTATGATGGAGATCACGGTATGTCTCACTATCAGACAGAATAGAACCTAAGGGGTCACAAACAAAAAGAGCATGACCTGATCAATGACTTGGATTATATTCAAATTATCAATTAGATTGATAGTTTGAATTTTAAAAACTGCTAATTTTTAAGTGTTACAGTTTTGGCAGCTGCTAATTGTTAGCACAGGGATTTAATTATAAATATTAAAAGTTTTTTGAGACTAATTAAATTATAAATTAAATTTTAATTAATTTAAATAAAATTTAATTTAATTTAATTTAATATTAATTAGGTTTAATTATCCAAATCAGATTTGGATTTCAAGTCTGATTGGATCAGGCTTGACAGTCTTTTCGAATTTGGCTTGTTTCAAACTCGATTTGAATCTAATTGAGATCCTATTTGAACCAGATGAATCATGACTCAGAGAGCTCAAGTTTTTTAGGATTCTCTCTCCAAAAATCATACTAAAAAGAAAATTAGGATATTATTTTTCATATCCTTTTCTTCTCACGCGTGTGAAAGGAGAGGGGGCGCCAATAGTTGGCGCCCCACCTTATCTAGAACTTTTTTTCATCCAAATTTTTTTTATTTGAATTTGATTTAAAATAAAATAGAAATATATCTAATTAGGGCATAGAAGATTAATTTTGTGTGATAAAAAAATTGAGAAAAGTTGGGGCGTGCGCAAATTGTGAGAAAGATTTATTTCTTACAATACATCCTTATCTCAAAGCCCTTTCTACCCTTTGATTTGTTTTGAACGGCTTAGATCAAATGAAATTTGATCTCTAGGGTGTTAAAAAAGGTTTTGGGGTGTGAGATATGGTGTGGTGTGTGCAAAAACTAAAAGGAAGAGAGATGGCGTGCTTTATAGAGATGAAGCTCTTCTTTCTTACATCAAAATTCTTTCCAATGCCTCCTCCTCCCTTCTTCCCTTCATCCAATGCCCAGATCTGATAGAGATCAGATCTAAGATAAGAAAAGAGAGAGAAGAAGAAAAGAAAAAGAGTTCTTCTTCTTTTCATGGTGATCTAGTTCAGATTCCATCGGATCTGCGTGAAAGAATTCGCGTAGCGATCTTTTTCTTCAAGATCTAGAAGAAGAGATCTAGATCCAAAGATGAGGAGCGAGATCTACAAGGTACTAACACATTGATGATCTTGATACTTCGATTAAGTAGCTTCATGTAGATACCAACAGAGGTCGGACGCGTGTGCGACTACGATCAGAATCTGAGACATCCGCAGGATTCGAGGTATGGAGATCTGATCTCCATTTATTTTTCTAATCAATTATTTTTATATTTTAGATTTCAGATCATGGTTACATGTATATATCAAGATCTTTACTATGATTTTCAGATCTAATTTGATATATAAATAAATTAAAATTATTTTAATTTATTTATTTTCACTGCATAGATATCTACAAAAAATTTTAAACTACACATACGAAATCGTAGCGTATTCTAACATATTTTTCTAACAATCTAGAAGTGATATTCATAGGCATTTGCTAGATCTTTATCATTTAGATCACAAAAGGGCTACATATTTGTATAGATTAGAGTTATAATTTATTTTATTGCTTTTTATTTTTAGATCTTGTATTTCTCTCTTAGATCTTTTATCTATCATTATAAATTTAAATGAAACCCTCCATCCAACTAATGGATGAACCCTATTCTACCAAACCAAATCCTTTTGATGGACATAATTTCTGTAGGTGGCAAAATCAAATGAAGTTTTGGTTAACTACACTTGCCTTATCTTCGCCATTTTCGACCCCATTGAAGATAATAGTAGTGGATCTCATCCTTTAGATGTGATCGGGCCCATTAAAGGTGGTCGTGGGTATGGTAGGGGTCATAGGAGAGGTAAAGAATGTGAGGCATCCTCCAATAATAACTAGGAATTCAAACCCACCTCTCATCTACTTTATCACCTCAACTTTTAGACTACCATTGCCTTAACCGCATTTTTAATGCCCTCTCAAAGAGTTTCTATGATATTTTTGGCACTAAAAGTGCTAAAGAACTTTGGTTGACCCTAGATTAAAAATATGGCCAAGAAGATCCTGATCAAAAGAGGTACAAAGCCTTGGACCTTATAAAATTCAAATAAGCGGACACCAAGCCCATGAATGATCAATTGCAAGAATTTGAGCATGGTTGAACAATTTAAATTTAGTGGTGTGACACTTGATGAAAATTTTTTTATAGCTAGCCTAATTGATAAGTTGCCCTCATCATGGTCTAGCTATGTGAATACAATTAAGAACATCCAGGGAGAACTATTTTTTAAGTATGTTCTAAACTCTATAAGCATCGAAGAGAAAAATAAAAATAAAGATGAAATCTTTAATAAAAGGCAACCTAAGGTGAATATGTTACAAGTATTGGGAATAGTGTCCCAAAGCCAATCGTCAGCCTGTTGACGATTGTGCTCTTTCTTGTATTAGTATATGAATTATAAATAAATAAAAATTATTTTGATATTTTTCATCATAAATTATTTTATCTTCTAATAAACTCCTGTGTTGTGATGAAGTCCTTAGGACTATTTAGACTCGACAAAGGAGAATTTGTCATTTAGTCCTTAAACCTGTTCGCGATCAAATGATATGTTGTTACCAAGGACAACAATATTTATCAAGTATAGGTCGTTGTATGCCATATGGGTTTGTTATCCTCTTAACCAAGGAGTGTGGAGATACTGGTACGGTATACAGGTGAGATGTAAAGATACATCTGCACTGAACGTGATCGACTCCAGAGCAATTTCTGCTGTCAAGATTTGCTCCGATGGGATATGGGTATAACTGTACCTCCAATCTGAGACCGCCACGGTGACTTGCAAGCAACTCACTGCACTTAGGTACTGGACTACCTGAATTTCTAATTCAGTGATGGAAGGCTGCTGGGTGTAGTCAAGTACTTGACTTGTCGGTGTATGTGTCAAGATGGGATTGACCACTCCAGTTCAGAAACTGTGTATAGTCATATTTTAATTTAGCAAAATTTTGATAAGGGTAGTTTTAGTGAGGAGTCACAGGACTGTTTGAGTGGAGCACGATTCGGATGATCTAATCAGGATTGACAGTTTAATCCTGAGTCGTCCTAAACACAGGGGTCAAAAGGATGAATTATACAATAACCATATTCACATAGGTTCTGAGTGTTGCGATTATGACTATTCGACCTATCCAAACATCGGGTACCATTACTAGATGGTCACTTCGATTAGTACAGAAATTAGTTCCTGTGCTACCGGTTTAGGTTTGAACCTGCGGGGTCACACACATTAGAGGTTCCTATCTGATTTGATGGCTGGTGAAGAGTCTTAATACTCATGGACTTTGAGTCCTATATGTCTAAAACTCTGTGATCGAGAATCAGGATTCTCTAATCATGAGTTTCACACATTTTGGATATCGGGGTCAAGAGTCCCACTGGTTTGGGACTTTTTGATCAGGGTTTCATATCGATGGACTCTGATACCCGATTGTCCATCGGATTTGGACTCAATATTTATAAAAGATTTAATTAGTAATTTAATCACTAATTAACTTAATTTGATTGAGTAATTATTTTTGGATCAAGTCCAATTGAATTGGATTCAGTTGGGTTTGACCTGATTAGGTTAAGTGTTGACCTAATCGCCAAGGTGGTTTGATCCCTGATCTGATTAGAAATTGGGCTTAGTCAATTTCTAATTTGATTAGAATTTTATTAAACCTAATTAAGTCTAATTAAGTTAGGTTTAACTTAGTCTAATTGTGCCTAACCTATTTTGATTAGGTTGGCTCAATTAGGTTGAAACCACTTTGACCTCATCTCCCTGCGCCACCTCACTTATCTGCACCCATTTGAATTCATGAGAAATAACTTCTCATGAATTTTCTCCCACACAAAAGCCTTCCCATGCCCTCCCTTGTGCGCCAATTATCTGGATAAAGATTGGTTTGTTGGCCATTCAAATTCAAAGGATGTTTGAATTTGAATGGGCAACTAATCCATGCGCCACCCACCTTATCTTGTGCGCCATTTAATCTACACGAGAAAGAGTTTCTCGTGTAAATTCTTCATGCACAAAGAACCCATGCCTCCTCTCTTCTCTCACCCAGAGTGGATAAGGATGGGTTGGTTTGCATTTGAATTCAAATTCTATTTGAATTCAAGTGAGCAACCACCTATCTTTATCCTCTCACGCGGATAAGATGTGTCTTGCACTGTTTTAAAAGAGAAGAGAAGGTGGGGCGTGCGTAGAATTTTTTGAGAGAGAATAGTGTGTGTGAGGAAGCCTTGTGCATGAGTTAGAAGTTTAAAAATTTTCGAGAGAAAAGAAAAGAAAAGAAACAAAAGTGGGTGCAGGGTTTTCAATGAGTATCCTAGGGTTTCTGCCTGGGGTTCGGGAAGTGAGAAGGTGAGCTACGAGTGTCGTGAGTCCATCAAATTTCAGAAAAAGCTTCATCGACCTTTCAAATATATTTGCTGATGATCTGGAGCATCTGAGAAGTCAGCAGAATAAGATCGAAGGAGTTCGATCAACATCGACCGTCGAAAGGGTTCTACGATGAACTAGCATTCATGAGGAGCCGATCAGATCGGAAGTTTCGTGTGGATGATCCGCAGAGGCCAGACATACTATGTGGCTATATTACAATGATCAGATCTTTCCGACGATGATCAGACTGCAGCGATCGACTACCTGCACGAAGGTAATGTGTTCTGAACACATAACAGTAAAATATTTACTGTAGAGAATTTAAAATTTTAAATTTAAATACATGCTATATATATCATATTTAGATCTTTATATAAAATTAATATATATTAATTAATTAGATTAATTAATATTTTCTACTATAAAATTATAATTTTGAAAAAGTTTTAAAATTATCATTTTACCCCTACACTGAAATTCTCACAAATGGTATCAGAGTGGATTTTAAAATATGATATACATTTGCATGTGTAGATTAAGTAGTAATCTAAAAGTTTAAATTTAAAATTTAAAATTCAAAATTTAAAATTTGAATTTTGAAATTTGTTCGAAATTCAAAATTCAAAAATTTAAAATTCAAAATTTAAAATTTGAATTTTGAAATTTAAAATTTGAAATTCAAAATTCAAAAATTTAAAATTTAAAATTTAAATTTTAAATTTTAAAATTTAAAATTTATTTGAAATTTCAAATTTAAAATTCAAAATTTAAAATTCAAAAATTTGAAATTTGTTTGAAATTTGAAATTCAAAATTCAAAATTTGAAATTTAAATTTTAAAATTGATATATTTAGATATACTTGATCCAAGTAGCAAGTAGTCTAATTGGGTTGGTTGCCATGGTCGTCCGATCATAGGAGAAAAGAAGGGTTTAAAGGCCCTCTCTTCCCATTCGATGGGGTTCTCCTATGGCAGTAGGGGTGCCGATGCGATTATATCCCATGCAGACGAAGCAGCGAAAGGACTTAATTATAAAAGTTTAATTATAAAATTTATCATGAATATGTTAGATTAGATCTAAAGAAATATTCATGATTTATTTTGATTGAGATATTTTCTGTTATGTAATTAGCAATAGGATTGTTGTTTATGAAATGTGCTGATCCGTTTGTGAAATGAGTCAACACATTTGGTGAACAGAAAATATTACCTTTCGAATTTAAAAATTATTTTCGAAATACCAAACCCTGACCCATCAGCTCAAATGCTTAATTAATAGAATTAAGTGTTGTCTAGTTGGTCTAGAATTGTGAATTAAGACCTAAGACAATTGCATAAATTTGTGGGTCAATGGGTTAGATGGATTAGGTCTATAATTGGGTTAGACCTAAGGTTAGCTTAAAGAAATAGACTAAATTAGAGTAATTGATCAAATCTAATCAAAAATTGAATTAGATTAGGTCAAGGACACTCTAGACTCAACTCCAATAGTTGTAGTTGAATGGGTCCATGTCTTTAACTAGACCAAGATGGACTTAATTCATGGCTATGCGGCAGAACTCTTTTTATTAAGTTGATCAAATTAAAACTAATGAACCGGTTGGTGTCTAAGATAAGTTCGGTAGTCTGACCAGTGGTTTTTAAGTGGGAGCTACTCGTATTGATTCAATCTTTGACGAGTTCATGGCTTATCCTCACCACTGATCTCACTTACCTGGCCAACCTGGTGAGTTAGGTTTTGATTAAATCACTTGGTGATTAGGGTGCACCCTTGTCATTAGGTAAATCAGTGTGACTGATTTAGGTGCTCCTAATGCCTGCTTTAATTAAATCTTTTTTAATCTGACTTGGTGAAGTCAGTGGGAGGATTGAAATTGACTGGTTAATTTCTTCTCTTCTATCCTTTAATAAAAATGCTCAAAAATTATTAGATCCCTAAAATGATTAAGTTATAGTGATAACTAAGTCATAGCCTCCCATTAAGTGAGTGATAATGAGTCCATTAGTTTAATAATCATTGGAGGCCCAAAGACCTGGTGCTTATTGACTAATGGAATTATCATTCATAATATGATAATTTGGTTGAGTCTTTCTGATGGTGGTCAGGTTGGCTGGCCAAAGTCGGGCTTGATCATTTATTGGTCCGATTCATCAAATCTAATTATGTTAATGGTTGGACCTAACCAGATCTTTTCAATGGAGGTCAAAGCCTACTAATTAGATTTTGGGGCAAAATTAATTACTAGAAGTTGTTTAGAGAAACAACTGGTTATGAACCTACCCATAGATGCACATGGGTTGACCAACCAAAATTGGGCTCGTGTGTAGTCTGTGTGGATTCTAGTATCCACTAAGGAATTAAAGTAATTCCTCGAATTAGAGGTTGAGGCTACCAGTTCGTTAAAATACTGGGAGAAACTTTAGACTAAAGTCCAAGTCTTTAGTATTAATAATTTATATACTAATAAAGGTCTAGTTTTCCTTTATGCAGCTATGGCCACTATCCTGTCGCTCCGATCATTATTAGATAATGACAAACTCATGGGACCTAATTTCGATAGCTGGTATCAAAAATTAAAAATCATCCTTGAGCATGAGCGGATCCTTTATGTAGTAACGGATCCGACACCTGAGGAGCCAGCCCCGAACGCTAGAGGGGCGGTCCGAGATACTTACCAGAAGTGGCTTAATGATCGCACCACCGTTCGGTGCATAATGCTGGTGGCAATGAATGATGAGTTCAACCGTAGGTTCGAGAACGCCCAGCCATAGGAGATGCTTCAAATGTTGAAGGACTCCTTTGGCACGCCTGACGATGTTGAAAGGCACAAAACTAGTTGTGACATTTTCAATGCTCGGATGAGAGATGGGGCCTCAGTCACTGATCATGTACTGTACATGATCGAAATGATTGAGCACCTAAGTAAACTGGGCTTTCCGTTGCACGAGTAGCTCAGTAAGGATGCAATCCTTAATTCTTTGCCCAAGTCCTTCCTCCCCTTCCTTACTCATTTTCGGATGATAAAGCCTGCAGTGAACTACCACGGCTTGTTGGGGTTGCTGCAGAACTTTGAGAAGGACCACCAGCTCCATAAGGAGTCGGTGAATATTGTGGGAGGGTCTTCTTCTGGTCGTCGACTCTTTGAAAAAGAGAAAAAGAACAGGAAGAAGAAGAATAAGAAGGTGCAGCCGCATGCTGGGATGTCTGCACAGGGTCAGACCAAGAAGTGCAAGCTTGACCAGAGCCAGGTGGAGTGCTTCTTTTGCAAGAAGAAGGGGCACTGGAAGAGAAACTGTCCTCTATACATTGCCTCCCTAGAACTGAACAGGCTGAAGAAGAAACAAGATAATTATATGATAACACCTTGCAACTTTTCCATTTGTGATACTACTGCCTGGGTATTGGATACCGGAAGCCCTTATCATATCTGTAATTCGATGCAGGGTCTGCAGGTCAGTAGGAGATTTGATGAAGGTGAGAGGTTTCTGAATGTTGGAGATGGAAGTAAAGTTTCAGTTCTAGCTTTAGGATTCATGAACCTTGTAATCAATTCTCGTAATGTAATTCTGAGTGAATGTCACTATTGTCCAAGTTTTTTATTAAATATTATTTTTGTAGGCCTTTTGGCCATGTACAGTTATGAATTTTTAATAAAAGAAAATATTTGCAATATCATTTTGAATGGTGTTACAATGTTTGTTGGATAACTAAATAATGGAATTTACTTACTATCACAGCCTGTTAATATGGTTCAATCCTCCGATAAACACCCTAGAATGGAGAATATGTCAGAAGTCTATCTTTGGCACTGTAGGCTAGGTCATATCAATAAGAACAGGATAAACAGGTTAGCTCAAGAAGGAATTCTTGAAGTTGGTGATTGTGAATCACTTTCAATCTGTGAGTCTTGTCTTCTTAGGAAGATGACCAAATCATCTTTTACTGGAAAAGGTGAGCGAGCCAGTGAACTCTTGGGTCTGATACATTCTGATGTATGTGGACCCATGAACTCAAGTGCAAGAGGTGGATATTTCTACTTCATAACCTTCACAGATGACCTATCGAGGTATGGGTATGTCTACTTAATGAAGCATAAGTCGGAGTCATTTGAAATGTTCAAACTATTCTGAAATGAGGTAGAAAAATAAACTGAGAAGTGTATTAAAACTCTTTGATCTGATCGAGGAGGTGAATACCTTTTCAATGAGTTTCTGACATATCTTGGAGAGAATGGGATTTTCTCTCAGTGGACTCTTTTTGGAACACCACAGCATAATGGTATGTCTGAAAGGAGGAATCGGACCTTGTTGGACATAGTTCGATCCATGATGGGGTTTGCTGGTCTGCCGATCTTCCTCTAGGGATATGCGCTCGAATCGGCTTGTTACCTTCTAAATAGGGTTCCGAGTAAGTCTATAACCAAAATGCCATATGAGATATGGATAGGACGTAAGCTAGTACTCTCGCACCTTAGGATTTGGAGGTGTCCGGCTTATGTTAAACGTTTAATTACGGATAAGCTTGGACCTAGGTCTGACAAGTGTTATTTCATAGGATACCCAAAAGAGATCAAAGGGTATTATTTCTACCTAGCTGATGAGCAAAAGGTGTTTGTCAGCCTTAAGACAATCTTTTTGGAAAAGAAGTTCCTTGGTGAAGGGACTATTGCCTCTAAGGTCGAACTTGAGGAAGTTCGACAGGTGGAAAAATCGACACAAGTAGTTGAACCTGAACCGGATTTGGTTAGATCAAATTCAGAGCCCATTGTTCCTGCACCCTTAAGGCAGTCTGGTAGAGTACCACATCAACCGGATAGATACTATGGTTTCTTGGTCCAGGATGGAGATCCTGTCGAACTTGATGAAAACGATGAAGATCCGATCACCTACATGGATGCAATGTAGAGACCTGACTCTGAGAAATGGCTAGAGGTCATGAAATTTGAAATGGAGTCCATGAAGGTCAATGATGTGTGGACATTGGTTGACCCACCCGAAGGAGTAAAACCCATAGGGTATAAGTGGGTCTTCAAGAGGAAGAGAGGCGCAGACGGAAAGGTAGAGATCTATAAAGCCCGTCTGGTTGCCAAGAAATATCGTCAACATTATGGTATAGACTATGACGAGACGTTTTCTCCTGTGGCAATGCTCAAATCCATTCGGATTATGCTTGCGATAGCTGCCCATCTGGACTATGAAATCTGGTAGATGGATGTGAAAATAGCTTTCCTAAATGGAGAGCTGGACGAAGAGGTGTATATGATACAACGTGAAATGTTCACATCCACAGATGAGTCTAAGATGTGCAGGCTACAGAGGTCCATTTATGGACTTAAGCAAGCATCCCGGAGTTGGAATATATGTTTTGATAGGACGATCAAAATGTATGGCTTCTTTAAGAACGGAGAAGAGCCTTGCATTTATAAGTGGGCTAATGGTCCAGTAGTGGTATTTCTTGTATTGTATGTGGATGACATTCTCTTAATCGGAAATGATATCCCTACATTACAAGGAATAAAGATTTGGCTGTCGTCATAGTTCTCCATGAAGGATCTGGGAGAAGCTTCCTACATCCTAGAGATGAGGATCTATAGGGATATATCTAAAAGGTTGCTTGGCTTATCCCAGTCCATGTACATTGAAACTATGCTGAAGAGATTCAGCATGGAGAATTTTAAGAAAGGCTATCTACCGATAGGCCATGGAATTTCTCTCTCGAAGAGGGATTGTCTGACAACACCTCAAGAAAGAGAGCGTATGGGTAGAATTCCATATGCTTCGGCAGTGGGATCTATCATGTACGTCATGACATGTACACGACCAGATGTGGCATACTCACTAGGGGTAGTGAGTAGATACCAATCTGATCCAGGGAAGAATCACTGGAAGGTTGTTAAAACAATCCTGAAGTATTTAAGAAATACTAAGGATCTGTGGCTTGTTTATGGTGAATTGGACTTGAGACTTATAGGGTTTACAGACTCTAGTTTTCAGTCTGATCACGATGACAGCAAGAGTGTGTCGGAATTTATTTTTACCCTTAATAGTGGGGCTGTCTGCTGGAAAAATTTCAAGCAGCACACAGTGGCTGATTCAGTTTGCGAGGCAGAGTATGTCGCTGCATCAGATGTTGCCAAAGAAGCGGTGTGGCTGAGAAAATTCATCATCGAGCTCAGAGTAGCACCCTCCCTTGTTGGTCCAGTTCTGCTCTACTGTGACAGCTCTAGAGCCATTGCTCAGGCGAAGGAACCGAAGGCACACCAACAGATGAAGCATATTCTGCGTCGCTACCATCTCATCCAAAAAATTATAGATCGAGGTGACGTCGACCTTCAGAAGATCGACAGAAAGGAGTACCTGGCCGACCCATTCACTAAAGCCATTGCGGTGAAGGAGTTTGACGACTTCAAGTCGAAGATGGGTATTAGATACTGCACCGATTGGCTTTAGGCCAAGTGGGAGATTGTTGGAAATAGTGTCCCAAAACCAATCGTCAGCCTGTTGACGATTATGCTCTTTCTTGTATTAGTATATGAATTATAAATAAATAAAAGTTATTTTGATATTTTTCATCACAAATTGTTTCATCTTCTAATGAACTCCTGTGTTGTGGTAAAGTCCTTAGGACTATTTAGACTCGACAAAGGAAGATTTGTCATTTAGTCCTTAAACCTGTTCGTGACCAAATGATATGTTGTTACTAAGGACAACAATATTTATCAAGCATAGGTCGTTGTGTGCCATATGGGTTGGTTGTCCTCTTAACCAAGGAGTGTGGAGACACTGGTATGGCATACTGGTGAGATGTAACGGTACATCTGTACTGAATGTGACCGACTCCGAAGCAATTTCTGCTGTCAAGATTTGCTCCGATGGGATATGGGTATAACTGTCCCTCCGACCTGAGACCGCTACGGTGACTTACAAGCAACTCACTGCACTTAGGCACTGGTCTATCTGAATTTCTAATTCAGTGACGGATGGCTGCTGGGTGTAGTCAAGTACTTGACTTGTCGATGCGTGTGTCAAGATGGGATTGACCACTCCAGTTCAGGAGCTATGTACAGTCGTGTTTCAATTTAGCAAAACCTTGGCCAGGGTAGTCCTAGTGAGGAGTCACAGGACTGTTTGAGTTGAGCATGATTCGGATGATCTAATCAGGGTTGACAGTTTAACCATGAGTCGTCCTAAACACAGGGGTCAAAAGGATGAATTATACAATAACCATATTCATGTAGGTTTTGAGTGTTGCGATTGTGACTATTCAACCTATCCAGACATCGGGTACCATTACTAGATGGTCACTTCGATTAGTACAGGAATTGGTTCCTGTGCTACCGGCTTAGGTTCGAACCTGCGGGGTCACACACATTAAAGGTTTCTATCTGATCTGATGGCTGGTGAAGAGTCCTAATGCTCATGGACTTTGAGTCCTACATGTCTGGAACTCTGTGATAGAGAATCAAGATTCTCTAATCATGAGTTTCACACATTTTGGGTACTGGGGTCAAGAGTCCCACTGGTTTGGGACTTTTTGATCAGGATTTCATATCGATGGACACTGATGCCTGATTGCCCATCGAATTTGGACTCAGTATTTATGAGAGGTTTAATTAATGATTTGATCACTAATTAACTCAATTTGATTGAGTAATTATTTTTGGATCAAGTCCAATTGAATTGGATTCAGTTGGGTTTGACCCAATTAGGTTAAGTATTGACCTAATTGCCAAGGTGGTTTGGTCCCTGATCTAATCAGGGGTTGGGCTTAGTCAATTTTTGATTTGATTAAGATTTTATTAAGCCTAATTAAGTTTAATTAAGTTGGGTTTAACTTAGTCTAATTGTGTGTAACCTATTTTGATTAGGTTGGCTCAATTAGGTTGAAACCACTTTGACCTCATCTCCCTGCACCACCTCACTTATCTGCACCCATTTGAATTCACAAGAAACAACTTCTCATGAATTTTCTCTCACACAGAAGCCTTCCCACGCCCTCCCTTGTGCACCAATTATCTGGATAAAGATTGGTTTGTTGGCCATTCAAATTCAAAGGATGTTTGAATTTGAATGGGCAACTAATCCATGCGCCAGCCACCTTATCTTTTGCACCATTTAATCTACACGAGTAAGAGTTTCTCGTGTAAATTCTCTACGCACAAAGAACCCATGCCTCCTCTCTTCTCTCACCCAGAGTGGATAAGGATGGGTTGGTTTGCATTTGAATTCAAATTCGATTTGAATTTAAGTGAGCAACCACCTATCTTTATCCTCTCACATGGATAAGATGCGTCTTGCACTATTTTAAAAGAGAAGAGAAGGTGGGGCATGTGTAGAATTTTTTGAGTGAGAATAGTGGGCATGAGGAAGCCTTGTGCATGAGTTGGAAGTTCAAAAACTTCTGAGAGAAAAGAAAAGAAACAAAAGTGGGCGCAGGGTTTTCAGTGAGTACCCTAGGATTTCTGCCTGGGGTTCGGGAAGTGAGAAGGTGAGCTACGAGTATCGTGAGCCTACCAAATTTTAGGGAGAGCTTCATCAATCTCTCAAGTACATCTACTGATGATTCAAAGCATCCGATGAGTCAGCAAAATAAGATCAAAGGAGTTCGATTAACATCGGTCGTCGAAAGGGTTCTGCGATGAACTAGCATTCGTGAGGAGCCGATCAGACCGAGAGCTTCATGTGGATGATCCACAGAGGTCAGACACACTGTGTGGCTATATTATAATGATCAGACCTTTTCGACGATGATCAGACTGCAGCGATCGACTACCTGCACGAAGGTAAAGTGTTCTGAACACATAACAGTAAAATATTTACTGTAGAGAATTCAAAATTTTAAATTTAAATGTATGCTATATATATCATATTTAGATCTTTGTATAGAATTAATACATATTAATTAATTAGATTAATTAATATTTTTTACTGTAAAATTATAATTTAGAAAAGGTTTTAAAATTATCATTTTACCCCCACACTGAAATTCCCACAACAAGATCAGTCCCAGCTTTATAGTAACCAAAACCATCAAAATAAATTTAAAAATAATAAAAAAAAATATTTCCACTATAGCAAGAACAATAATCATAATAACAAAAAATAAAAGTCTGATGGTGGAAATGATCATTGCTGCTTCGTATGTCAGAGGATCAAGCACTTGGCAAAGGATTATTTTTATAAGAAGTCTGCTCCCTCTACATTTAAGAAGAATGGTCCGATCATTCATCATCCTTAAGTTAATATGGTGACCTCTGGGGCCATCTCCTCTAAGATGTCTTCAAGTCTATTCTTGTTACTCCTAAAGTGAACATGACTATTGAAATGATTGTTGGATTGATACAGGAGCTAACATCCATGTATGTTTTGTTTGCTTGTGGTTTTTCACTTATCATATCTCAGATGGAGGAGCGGTAATGATGGAGAATGATGCATCAGCACGTATGCTTAGAGTTGGTTATGTTGAGCTAAAGCTCACACCTAGAAAGATCTTAACTCTGCATAATGTCCATCACATCTCCAAGATTCGAAGAAACCTAGTTAGTTGTTTCTTTTAGTGTAGTAAGACTTTAGACTTATCTTTGAATGTAATAAAGTTATAATCACTAGGAGTATTGCTTTTGTTGAGAAAGTATTTCTATTTGATGAATTATTCAAACTTAATGTATCTCCTACATTTATTGATAATAATTCTCAAATTTTAAATATTGAAACTTCTAATATCTAGCATGGTAGGCTTGGACACATGAATCTAAATTCCATTAAAAGACTAATGCACTCAAATTTAATTCCAAAACACAACATTTTAGATAATAAAGGTAAAATACGTGTTCAAGCGAAAATACCTAGAAAACCTCTTAAATCTATTGATCGAGTTAGTGATATCTTAGAATTAATTCACAATGATGTGTGTAACTCAAGAAGAGCATCCCGAGATGGCAATAAATATTTTATAATATTTATAGATGACTACTCTAAATATTGTTATGTGTACTTAAAACAAAAGATGAAGTATTTGAAAATTTTAAAATATTTAAATTTGAAGCTAAAAATCAACAAGAAAGAAAAATTAAAATCTTAAGATCTGATAAAAGAGCAGAGCATATTTCTAATGATATGACTTAATATTGTCTAGATTATGATATTATTCATGAGGTGGCTGCCCTAGACTCTCCCTAATAAAATGTATAGGAACGTAGCCCCTAACCAACTTTCCAAAAGATAATTGTCCATTGAAAAGTAGAGTTTATTAGCCTTTATTAAGAGTATAGAACCCCGCATCTATATGTGCTGCAAGTGGGCTTGAGGGGTTGTGCATCTAAGTCGATACGCATCAAGCCAGATCGACCTCAAATGGTAGGTTGGGTCATCATGCACCACTGGTGAGTCCTTAGGAGATGCTGACCCCCTAGAAGGCCAATAATCTCCCCCGCAACGATACTCGAGAGACTCGAACCTACAACCTTACTTTGATACAATATGTAGGACCGTTGCCCCTAACTAACTTTCTAAAAGGCAATTGCTTATTGGAAGATGGGGTTTATTAGCCTTTATTAAGGATACAGTATCCCGCATCTATACATGATATGGGTGGACTTGAGGGGCTTCTAAAGGATAACAATCACATTGTTGCATGCAGAATTCTTAAAACACAGCAGAAAGTAAGATTAGAAAAAAACTTTTCTAATCTAATTAGATCTAATTTAATAAAATATGCATAGAGATCGTATCTCAAAAATCAGGCATCATCATTATAAAGATAAGATTAAGATCTAAACTAATAAAGATCTGATCTTTATCTTTATGTAGGTAGTTCTTCACCATGACCTAAATTTTCATGGATGTCTTCAATGTTCTTTGAAGCCATATAAGCATCCGACCTCTATAGATATCCATATAGAACTAATTTTGATCAAGAGATTTTGAAATAAATCATCGGGGTGCTAGCTCTCTTGTAGATTTCTTTCCTTCAAAGCTAAATTGTCTTCTTCTTTTCTTCTCAAGAAACCAATCATGAAGACTATAGATAGGAGATGAGAGGATGGAAGGACGAAGGGAGAAGAGGATCCAATCCTCTTCTTTTCGATCTTTTGCTTTTGGGCGGCAAGAAAGAGAGATAAAGGAGGCACAGAGATTGGATCTCATCCTCTTCTTCTTTTGCTTTGATCTGTCTCTTATTTATAACCCCATGCTCCATCCTTATCCTTCTATCTAAGTTTGATTTTGAGTTTAAATCAAATTTTGACTCAAAATTTAAATCAAATTTAAACTTTGAACCAAAAGGATAAGAGACAAGAGATAAGATTAGGCGCCAAGCATTTCTCTCCTTTTTTTTTCTTCATGCATGACAAGATGGGGTGTGGAGGAGGTTGGGGTGTGGAGCATGAGAGAGAATCTTTATCTTAATTTTGTTTGGTTTGGATCAAATCCCAAATCCAATTGGATTTAGTCAAATCCTTATTGAATCAAATTAAATTAAATTTAATTTGTATTAAATCCAATCTTAATTAAATGATCAAATCAAATAATTAATGATTAATTCAATAATAATTGTTAATTATTCCTCCTTGACTCACTAACCTTTAGCAGGTCTTCTTTTGTAATAGTCCAATCATTAATTAAATTGATAATTAGATCCTACTATGATTCAAAATCATGATTCAATTATTCAATCAAGTCAAAAATCTATTTATGTATGATCTTATAGGTTTTATTCTATCTGATAGTGAGATATATTATGATCCCCATCAATAGTATCATTGAAATCTCTTTCAATGAACTAGAACAATTCTAATTCACCCTTATGAGAATTATTGATTATCAATTGATTCTCATGGATCTCACTATCCACTAGTGATATCTAATAGTATGTAGTGACAATCTAGTAGAATGAAAAATAATTGAATTTTTAAGTGTAGTTATCATGTCATTCAGTTCTTTTATCGTAAGTTCTGACTAGATAGAGATTATGAAAAAACTCATCAAATCTTTTCATCTGTCTTATGTAAGATTTAATCCACTCGAGTTTATATTGTGAAATCTTATGAAAATTCTTTTTCTTTACTTATATTACCATGGCTACGGTCTTAAAAACTCAGCTTCATAAATACATTGAAATGTCCCTTAATTACTAAGATTGATGAATTCTATCTAGGTACGCACCCTACTCCTACAATAAACCAATTGTAGCTATATACACTGTAAGGATCCATATGGCTAGGAGACTAAGTTTATATATAGTCAAATTACAGCAATCTCATTGTAAATAGTCGAGGCACCATAGATCAATGAATCACTCACACTACTATAGCATTGAGAAAGTCACTGATGAGTGAGTAGATATTTAAGTGACTTTTCGTACTGGTCACACTTAGTATTGTTATTTTCTAACAACCTCCTACACTCTCGCTCTAGTATCTTTAGACTGTAGACTTGAGTCTCATCTATCTAAAGGAAAGCGATCGGTGTATCAATCTTATCGGATCAATCATCATTTTTGTGATGATCCATCAATCAGGAGTAATTTAAAAATTAATCATTAATAATACATGTCTCATATTCTCAATTCTTGAGAATATGTGTCATTATCTCATTAATTTTTTAGACGATTCAAAGACACATAATACAAGAATAGAAAAAAAAAATTTAATTTTATTAATGAATAAATGAGTTAAGTGCAAAATTATGTCCTAGAATAATACAATGTGTCTATCAGATTGGCTTCTAGGACATACATCTAACATCTTCACAGTTGAGTCAGCTTGCATCATGCAGATCAACATCAAACGGTAGGTTAGGCCGTCATGTACTATTAGCGAGAGACGCTAGCCCCCTATAAGGCCAACAAAATAGTATAGCTGAAAAAAAAAAGAACCTTAATGGATATGGTGAATGCAATCATTGCTTAACTCGAGTGTGCCCGAGAACTTATGGGGGGAAGCTCTTATTTCTGCATGTTATATA
This sequence comes from Elaeis guineensis, assembly GCF_000442705.2. Classification (NCBI taxonomy): domain Eukaryota; kingdom Viridiplantae; phylum Streptophyta; class Magnoliopsida; order Arecales; family Arecaceae; genus Elaeis; species Elaeis guineensis. The sequence goes on along the minus strand of NC_026007.2, from coordinate 37,570,824 downwards.
ATTAATAGAGTCCTTTTTAAAATTAATGATAACACTCCTTATAAACTTTTAAAAAAAAATCAAACTTAGGTACCTTATAGTATGGGGGTGCTTAGCTAAAGTTAGAATTCTAGATAATAAAAGAAAAAAAATAGGCTCTAAAACTATTGACTCTATATTTATTGGTTATGGATAGCAATGCAAGTAGATTGCTTATAATTAATTCATAAATAAGTGAAATTTTTAATAATATAATAATTGAATTTAGAGATGCAATGTATTTTGAAAACATCTTTCCTTACAAAACAAGAATACAAAATGAAATCCAAAATGATAATAATCAAATTGGTAACTCTAATAAAGTTAGGATTAGAGATGAAAAAATTAATCCGTAACCTTGAAGAAGTAAAAGATCTAGAGTAGAGAAGAACTTTAGAGATGATTTTTACGCCCTACTCGTAGAAGATACTCCTAATATATATGAAGATGCTATGAATTCAATTGATGCTCTTTTTTGGAAAAAAGTCATAAATAATGAAATTCAATCTTTCATGCAAAATCAAGCATGGAAATTAACTAATTTACCATCCAGATGCCAACGTATAGATTGTAGATAGTTATTTAGAAAAAAATATAGACCTGATGGAACCATAAAAAAATATAAGGCTATATTGGTTGCTAAGGGCTTCACTCAAAAGCAATGTATAAATTATTTTGATGTATATGCACCTATTGCTAGGATCACTACTATTAGGGTTCTTTTTGCACTTGCATCTATACATAAACTCATAATTTATCAAATTGACATAAAAATGACTTTTCTTAATGGTGACCTGGAAGAAGAGAAGGACATTGATCAACCAAAGGATGTTATTGTCCATGGTTAAAAATACAAAGCATCCAAATTAACTAGTTCTTTATATGGACTTAAGCAAACTCCTAAACAGTGGCATAAAAAGTTTGATATAATCATTTTATCCTATGATTTTCATATTAATATGACTGATGAATTTTTGTACTATAAATAAGTCAATAATCAAAAAGTTATTTTATATTTATACATAGATGATATTCTATTTTTGGCACTAATATGAATGTAATTAATGATGTGAAAAGCTTTCTTTCTCAAAATTTTGGCATGAAAGACTTATGACAAGCTAATGTGATCCTAAACACAAAAATTATTAGAGAATCTTATAAAATTATCATGTCTAAATCTTATTATGTTGAACAATTATTAAAAAAATTTAAATACTTTGACTATAAGCCTGTGTGTAGTCCTTATGACTCCAGTGTACACTTAAAAAAAATCTAGATGAACCATTGAAACAAAATAGATATGCTCAATTAATTGGTTCACATGGATACCTAGTAAAGTTTACTAGACCTGACCTTACCTATGTAGTCAATAGGCTAAGTAGAGATACTTGTAATCCGAATAGGACCATTGGAATGCCTTAAAAAGAATTCTTCAATACCTTAAAGGTACCATATCATATGGTTTGCACTTTTGTGGTTACTTAACTATCCTAAAAAGCTATAGTGATGCTAATGGTATCGACCCAATGATTGATTTTGATGAGAATCAAATTTTTGAGTATGATACTAATGAATGTGTATTTTTGAAAAAATTAATTTATTTCATAAGAAGCATAATGAGCTTGAATGTTTAAAGAAGCATCGAGAAGATTAAAAGATCAAATCCTAAGGTTGGAGAAGTACTTGAAGTATTTTGGAAGCAAAAGAGGATGATTGGATAAAGGTGCATCATAAAAAATCAAGTGAAGAAGGCTTATAGGTGACTTCTGAAGGTTTCGAGTCGACTTTGACATATTGACACAAAGTAGCACAAAGCTCAAATCAACTCTCTCAGAAAAATAAAGAGTAGATTTTTTGAGTGTAGTTCTTAAGCTAACTCCTGTAGTCCTCAAGTCAACTCCAAATCTACTGGTGTCAACTCCAACTCCAATCACTAGTTTTGCAGAAATTCAGATTTATTTCAAATAATTTTTAGTGGCTAGTTTTTATTCTTCAATAACCAGAAATGACTAGTTTGGCTCTTTTAAAAGATTTAAAGGCTTCCAAACTCAATAAAGAGCCAAGAGAAGTGGATCCAAGTGGAAAGAAAAGAGAAAAAAAATCCAAGTTCTTAGTGAGAGTATTGAATATCTTTAAGCAAATAAAAAAAAAGAACTCAAGAGTATTTATTGAGTGAGCTATCTTGAATACATCCTTAATAATTTTCAAAGAAGCTTCTCATTAATTGAAGAAAAGAAATCAAAGCTTCAAAGAGCATTCATCATCAGCTTTAATCGAGCTTTAATGAGTTTTATTCTTTTTGTACTCTTAATCATTCTTTGTAATTTCTATTGTACTTATTTATATTGTTTGTAAGTTTCTTGGGATAGAAACCTATGCAATAGGCTTATTCAAGTTCGTAGTTGGATGTTATATTTACTAAATCTAGGGATAATTTAGTTGGAAAGATATTGGTTGATTTTCTATGCAAAATCAACTGAGTTGATTTTCTATACAAAATCAATTGGATTGATTTTGAGTCTACTAAAATAATTAGTTGGATTGATTATGAGTTCGGTTAAAATAATTATATTACAATTGATGGATTATAATAAAATTTTCAATTAAGGAGACTTGAGGAGTGAACATAGGTGCTAGGTTTGGTACCGAACCACTATAATACTTTATGTTTGTATGTGCTCTTGCTTATTTCTATTTTACTCTTATTTACTTTAGTATATTTTTTATTTTGATTCATTACTTCCACTGCACACTCACTTAGTTTATCTCAATTGAGCATATACTTATTTTAAGATTGTAAATTTTTTTGAAAAACTGAATTCATTCTCTCTCTTATGTTGTCTATCTGGGCAACAAATTAGATTAGTGCTACTCTAGATGTAAAATCTACTTTAGGATTTGTATTCCTTCTAGGAGCTATTGCAGTCTTTTGGCTATCTTCTAAATAAACTGTAGTTGCTAGAAGCACTATGAAATTTGAATTGATTACTTTAGATACCACTGTTAGTGAAGCTAAGTGGCTTAAAGAGTTTTTGCATGATATTTTATTATTTGTTATACATCTTCCTCCTATTTCTATCTATTGAGATTGAAGGGCTATAATTGATAAATGTGTACAACAAAATGTAGTTGTAAAAATAAATCATTATATGAAAGTCAGACAAAAATTAATAAGAAAGAAGATTAAATATAATATGATTACTTTGAACTTTGTTAGATCTAAAAAAAATCTAGCGGACAAACTAACTTAAGGATTATCTAGAATAGTGGTCTTAGAATCATCAAGGGGGATGGGGTTATGCCTATAAGAAGGTCTTCAACAATGGCAACCTAACCTGATAAAGGTTCAACGGGCAGAAATAAACCGAATAGAAGACCATGAGGAGCATTATATTTTATTTTTACTCCTTATCTCTATGGTGATAATGCTCTTAAATGTGAGAGGACAGTAAGAGCCTAAGCTCTAAATGGTTTCGAGACCCATGAGGTAGGGTGTTACTTTGCAAATTCTTTTTGAGGACCTACTACATGTGTGGAGCTATAAGGCTCCAGCTATGATAGAGGGCTATTTCTTAAAATATTCATAAAAAGATACCTACACAAGGACTCTAATAGCACAACCCACTTTGAACCATATAGTAGCTATACTATATATATGACTTGTAGAAATCTGATTCATCAGCCTAGTTCAAGATGAAAGGTACCTTCACCCATTACATATGATAGGGTGCCTAGCATATGAGATTTGTGTTTATTGATTTTCACTTTATTTATAATTTTAAATAAACTTCATGCTCTTAAAATTTAAAATCATATTGGGAATTATCAGATTTATTAATTCTTTTATGATTTAAAATTTTAAATAAACAGTAATCTTATGAATATTTTTTTTTATTTTATCATTTATATCTTGCTTTATTTGATTGGCCCATATAAGATAAGGCCCAATGAGCTTACCTAAATGGGTTGAGAATGGTCTATTAACGATCTATTCATTAGAGTTTTTTCATTTGACTCCTATTAGGCTAACCATTATGAAGCTCCCTTTTATGAGTCATCTTTCTCTTTTGAATTCTTCTCTTCTATTATAGCTAGTCTATACATTGGCTAGATTGGGAGAAGAAGATATAAGAAATTCTGTTGCCTTCTACTACTCTTTTGCTCCCCTATTTTGTTGGATTTTGAAAGCTTCTTCGATTTGCATCTAATTTTCTTAGAGTTGTGCTGATAGGGAGGAATGAGTGGTCATCCACCAGATCATTATATATATCTGGGAGTGCCACTAGTAGCCTTACACATGAGAGGGCAATATTGCTTTAAACACAGTGTCTTTAGGCATGCCTCGATTCTAGGCATGTCTCTTTTGTTGGATATTAGGTTATAAGTTGAAATTTTGGTGGTTTGCACCGATAGCCGTGGAGATGGCGGTTGAGAGAAGCCTAGCGGAGAGTCTCCCTTGTGGTGGGTGGGGAGGGGTGTTTTGGGGATAGACGATGATGGCCCTGATGAAGTAGTAAACCTTGGATCACCACTAGCATCTAAAGAGGAGGAAGAGGAGGAGATTAAAGGGGAGCTGATTCCCTCTCCTATTTTAAGAATTATTAGCAAACTAGATAGCCCTAGCCCTTACTCAACTGACACAGGGCTACTTAAAAGTAGGATATTTATGATTTGAGCTAGGCCGGGCTCGGACTAGGCTTCATTACCTAAAATAAATGTACATCACAGATGGTGGAGGCAAGTGTTGAGGAATCGCATTACCATACTTCAGAGTCACTCTCACTTTATTATTATTGCATGCCTCTTCATCCTAGTCTGTGCAACTCCATGAAAAAATTGGCCTCTATGTGCATGCCAGAGCTAAATTGATAAAATCAAGCACTTTATTTTTTTTTTATGGTGAAAAAAAAATCAAGCACTTTATTTAAAAACTCACAAGAGGGCCCAAACGGCTCTCCAATATCCCTCTCCGTTGAATTATTTATCAAGTATTCTTTTCTTGACGCTTGAAAAGGGATACTCACTTTGTTTCTTTTTTATTTATTGATTGCCAAGACTCACTTTATTGAAAGACCATAAACAATTACTATGGAACGATAAAGAGAGAAGGGGAAGAAACACGTGACAAATAAAAAAATTTAAAACCTGTTTAGATATTCCTCCAACGAAAATTGAACTTGGTGACCCATCTATCCCGGAAGCGCACTGAAGTCTCGAACCTTTTTTTTTTTTTCTCACTAACAAAGAGTGAAAATACTTCACTAAATCCAATGAAAGCAACTCCCCCAACATCCACTCTAATCAAAGAGGCGAGATCAATAGAAAAACTGTCATTTCAAGCTGCTTCACAGCATTCCATGCTTGCATAATTTATCAAGATATCAATAACTAAAGTTCCATCATAAATCGCAACATGTAAGTTTGTTGATTTGCAATAAGAAGAAAAAGATCCATGAAGATCCTTTTTTTTTTTTCTTTCCATAAAATTTAGACCGGAAACTGTTGGGTTGATATGAATCATGCTTAAATGGGCTTCTCAGTTCAAGAATCAAGCAAGAAATTCAACCCAATTCTTGCTAAATTATCCAAACATACTCTTATTTTGAACATGTTGTTTCCCCTCCCCATAACCTTTTGGGGCAAAAAAGCCTGAATTTTGAGATAATGGGTTTATAGTCATTTCCCTGAGCTTTGCACTCCACCTGTATTATTTTACTGACCAAATGGGATCCCATACGTCTTTCTCTCAAGGTGTTGAAAGAAATATGTTTTCTTTTCTCATAGAAAATTGTTGACCGGGTTGTAAACAAGCCACTGTCATACAAGGAGAATCACAAGAATGATTGCTCGACAGGGAATTGCAGGAATGGCTCAAACAAGGCCTCAAAATGATCAGCAGCTCAACCGGCTGACACCTCAATGCCTAAACATACGACCTACCGCCTTTAAACAAGTCTGACGTCCCAGATCAAATATCATATAGCTTTGAAAAAAAAATATATATTATTGTGGAGGTGATCCGCCAATCGGATCGACCCCTCTCTTTGAGACACGCTCAAGGCAACTCGATGAAGTTGCAATAGATGTAGGTTTGGGACCTCGACCCTACATTTATTTCAGATCACCGAATCAATTGGTCACATGGGTAAAACCCGCGATAGGCATTCATGACTAACAATCTTGATCTGAAGATTTGTGGATGGAGTTCTTCCCTCAATAAATGATGAGGACGTGGCCTAACGACCTAAAAAATCAGGCCCAACAAACCTACAGATTTTTGCTAACAGACTACGAGCTCTATTTTCATATAAAAGAGGTATAAAGGAGACCTTCAAGTAAGCAAACTTGATGGAGAGGAGAATAAGGAGAAGAATACTACATCCTCTCTCTTTTGTTCTCTACTGTTTTCAAGCTTTGGTTAATTTAGGCATCAGAGGATCTCCTATTAGAACACCCCCGACGTCTCGGATCCCTTTGGCGTCCTAGATCTCGGATGGTGTCCAGCTCTAGCCACATTAGTACTCTCTCGTAGCCTTATAATAACATATTGGTGCTAGAAGAAGGGCCTAGTCTTCTTCAAGAAGAAAAGAGAGTATGGTATAGATGAGAGTGCGCAACTCCACCGCCTTCCATCGGTAATCCATCTGTCATAGCTTGAGCAGTGCTACCCACGAGTCTATTACGATGCAGCCCCCTACCACAATAGATCTGCAACCGATCGATACCCTAGCTTATCAAATCCAGGCATTAACGGCATCATTCAGTGGTTCCAACAAGTGGCAGAACAGTAGCAGCGCATGGAGCCAAGTCCACAAGTGGCACCTCCCCATTGCAATTGGTGATCTTGCTCGTAAGCCTGAGATCCATCCTCTAGTGACACTCTCGTCATTCCTCGACCTCTGCAGCTCTGTTCTCCTCCCATCAAAGGTTAAGGGAGGAGACACGATCGAGAAGCTCTTCCTTCACTAGAGATTCAACCACGGCCTACTCCCTAAGGCCTAAGAGATCGTAGTGAGAGGAGGAGCTCAAGAAGAAAATCCAAGATATCGAGCACTACCTTGATAAAGTCTAGAATGGACTTTATCAGAGAAATGATGGCCTCAACTTTAGCTCCAAACCTCCTTTCTACCAGATCATTTTGAGCGAGCCGATCTTGAATCATTTCAAAGTGTTGGGTTTCGATAGGTGTCATAAATGCAAAATTTTCAAAACCATTTTGAACATGCAGAGAAAGTTAGATTAAAACTACTTTAATCTATGCATGCATAGATCTAATCTTACATCTATGGATCTATTCATATGATGAAAAATAAGGGAAGCATGCATCTAATTTCATAAACAAAATTTAATTTAGTAATCAAATCACCTACTTGAATCGCAAAAATTCTTCTTCAGATCTGGATCTGAGGATGTCTGTAGGTTCCATTGAAAGCCACACACGTGTCTGGCCTCTACGGATATCCATACAGAACTGAAGCAAATCGGAAGCACCAAAAATCATCGAGGTGCTAACTCTCTTTCAGATCTCCATTTTGTTGGTTTAGATCTGATCTTCTTCTTTGACTATCATAGAAGAAGATCTGAGGATCTATGCACAAACTGCTGTTGCAGCACTGGAGAATGCAGAGAGGCAGTGGAGAACTCCTCCTTTCTTTTTCTCTTTCTTTTTTGATCTCTCTCTCTCTGATTTCTCTCTCTATATGGCTGACCAGAAGGGGAAGATTTTGTGTGTGTGGACGATGGAAAGAGAGGGGGTGGCATAGATGAAACAGTGTTCTAATTTTTGATGTGTTAATCTCCACAAAAACCCTACCTTTTTTTATAGATGGTTTCAAAGGGATCAAATAGAGTTCAACCAAATTTAAACTCTTATTAGATAAGGAGTTTAAATTTAGATTGAATTAATTCAATGCCATGTGGCAAGAAGAGAGAGAATCTCAGGAAAGAGGTTGGCACCCTCTTTTCTTTTTATCGCACGTCAAAGGAGGGGGCGCGCATCCCCATGCATGCCTTTCCTTTCTACCATGAGATAGGAGAGAGAGTCTCAGTAAAATTGGGACTCTTACATCTTTATCTAGTTTGACTCAATCTGAGTTTAATTCGAATCCAATTCAAACCTGATTTGAATCCAAACTGATCTAGACTCAGTCTTAATCCAATTAGGACTCAAATCTGAAATCCAGATACCTAATTAGACTTAATTAATTCAATCCCAAATAAATTAAATCTGATTTAATTATTTGGGACTTGATCTCTAACTTGATCTCATCAAATTGGATTGCAACAATTGCAATTAAATCTTTCTTGCTAACTATTAGCTGATCCTATATTTGTAACTTTTATAAATTGATTCAAATTATCAATTATATTGATAATTTGATTATGATTCAACCATTTGATTTGATCAAATTTTTTTTGTATATGACCTCATAGGTTCTGTTCTGTCTGATAGTGAGAGATACTATGATCTCCATCATAGTATCATTGAAACATCTTTCAATAGATTAGAATATTTTCAACTCTCACTCATCGAGGATCATCGATCCAGAATGATCTAGATGAGTTCTCACAATCTACTAGTGATGCCTAGCAGCATGTGGTGGCAACCCAATAGAATAAAATAATAAAACTCCTAAGTATAGTTACCATGTGATTCAGTTCCTCTATCGTGAGTCTCGACAAGATAGAGGTAATGGAAACTCATCAAACCACAACATCCATTATATAAAAGATTCAATTAGCTCAAGTCCAAATTATAATATCGATGAAAACTACATTCCATCAATCACCTTACAATGGCCACAAATTTAAGAACTCAGCTTCTTAAATCTCATAGGACTGCTCCTTATCTATTAAGATCGATAGATCCCATCTAGATATGCATCTTACTCCTATAATGAATCTACTATAACCAACATACATCACAAGAATCCAAATGACTAAGAGATCATGTTTATGTACAATCAAACTATAACAACTCCACTGTGAGCAGTCGAGGCACCACAAATCAAAGGATAACTCACACCACTACAGTATCAAAAAAATCACTGATGAGTGGTAGACATCCATGTAATCTTTCATTTGGTCCCATTCAGTACCGATGTTCTCTAGCAACCATCTGCACTCTTGCTTAGTGTTCCCACACTGTAGATTAGAGACTTGTATACCCTGAAGGAAGCGATCCATGTACCGATCTAATTGGATCAGTCATCGACCTTGTGATATCCATCGATCAAAAGTAATTTAGGAGTTAATCATACATGTCTTTAAATCTCAACTCTTAAGAATATGTATCTTTAATTTATTAATTCTCAAGATAATTCTTGGACACATTAAATAAGAATGGATAGAAAATACCCATTTTATTGATAAATCAATAATTTAATTATAAATATATATCCAAAAATTATTATAATATGTCTATGATATTAGCTTTTAGAGCATACATCTAATAATCTCCTACTTGATCTAAAGTCAATTGACCACTAACCTAAGTTCTATCTTCTCAAGGTGGGCTTTAATCTTCTGCTAGCTCAACTACTTCATCAGTAGATCTGTCACATTGTTCGTGGAGTCTACTCTTCACACTTCGACATACTTTTTCTCGAGATAGTCATGTATAATATGAAATTGCCACTCGATGTACTTAGACTTCTAATAAGATTTGGGCTCCTTAGCTAGTGTTATGGCACCGTTGTTGTCGCAGTATAGAGCGATGGCATCTGATATCATTACATTAAGTTTCACGATGAATTTTTTATACCAGAAGGCTTCCTTTGCAGCATCTGAGGTAGCGACATACTCAGCTTCCATCATTGAATCTACAATGATGGGCTACTTGGAACTCTTCCAACTAGTAGCACCACCATTGCATATGAACACACACCCTAATGTAGACCTTCTATCATCAAGATTAGACATAAAGTCTGAATCAGTGTATTCTTTGACCCGCAACTCTGATCCCCCTCCAAAGATCAAGAATAAATCTTTAGTTTTTCTCAAGTACTTAAGGATATTCTTCACAGCTATCCAGTGCTCTTCATCTAGATTCGATGGATACCTACTCGTGATACTCACAGCCAAGACAATATCAGATCGAGTACATAACATGGCATATATGAGGCTCCATATAGCTGAAGCATAAAGAATCTTGCTCATGCACTCAATTTTCTCAGATGTGCTTGGACACATCTTCTTGGAGAAAGTGATACCATGCCTAAGAGGTAAGAGTCTCCTTTTAGAGTTCTTCATGCTGAACCTCTTCAACACTTTCTCTATGTATATTTTCAGTGAAAGACCAAGCATCCTTTTAAATCTGTCTCTATAAACCTTTATTCCTAGAATGTACGATACTTTCCTTAAATATTTCATGGAGAATTTTTTGGACAACTATCTTTTGACCGGGGTCAGCATAAAAATATCATTCCTAATAAGGAGGATATCATCCACATACAGTACGAGGAATGTGACAGCACTTCCACTGACCTTCTTGTAAACACAAGGCTCCTCCTGGTTCTTCATAAAATTAAATATTTTGATTGCATCATTGAAATGAGTGTTCTAACTCTGAAAAGCTTGCTTTAATCCATATATGGATCTTTACAGCTTGCGGACTTTGTCATCTCCATCACTTAATGTGAAACCCTTAGGCTATTTCATATCGATATATTTCTCAAGATATCTATTTAAGAATATTATTTTTATATTTATCAGATTTTATAATCATAAAAAGCTACAATGGCAAGCAGTGTGCAGATAGATTTAAGCATAGTCACAGGCAAAAAGGTATCCTAATAGTCAATGCTTGCGCATTGACTATAACCTTTCACCATGAGTCTAGCTTTATAGGTCTCTATCTTATCATTTGTATCTTTTTTTTTTGTAGATCTATTTATACCCAATGGGTATTATACCCTCTGGTAGATCCACTAAGGTCCATACTTTGTTCGAATATATTGAGTCAATTTTTGACTTTATAGTATTCAACCATCTCTCAGAGTCGATGTCTGATATCGTTTCGTCATAAGTTTTAGGATCATCTTTATGATCCTTATCTCCAACAAAGAATATTTTCTTTATGTCCTCTGTAAGCATACCTAAGTACCTTTTAAGAAGATGGAAGATCTTACTAGACCTACGAGGTGGAAGAGGAACTATTGGCTTAGTGTTATTGGGTTTATCAGGTTCAACAGCTCATTACTCTTCAGAGACTTTCTCTTCAAGCTCTATCAACTTTTCATTGCCACTATTTTAGATAAACTATTTTTCTAGAAGTATAACGTATGACTCATAATCACATTATGATCGTTTGGAAAGTAAAAGTTGTTGAAAAATATGTTTCAAAGCCAATCGTCAGCCTGTTGATGGTTATACTATTTGATGTAATTATATATGAATTAATTAATAAAATATTTATTTGATAATTTTCATCATAAGCTTGTACATCTTCTACATCGAACTTCTGTGTTATGATAAAAGTTCTTAGGACTATTTTAAATCGATAAAGAAAGATTTATCATTTAGTCCTTAAATGAGTTCGTGACTAAATGATATGCTATTACTAGGACGATAGACATATCAAGTGTAGGTTGTTGTGCGCCATATAGGTTGGTTGGTCTCTTAACTAAGAAGCATGGAGATGCTGGTATGGTATACAGGTGAAATATAGGAGTACATTTTATAAAATGTGACCAACTCCAGAGTACTCTGCTATCAAGAGTCACTCTGAAAGGATATAGATATAAGTATCCCTCTGACCTAAGATCACCACGGTGACTTGCAAGCAACTCACTGTGCTTTGGTGTCGAACTATCTGAATTTTTAATTTAGGATCAAAAAATTTTTGGATACAGTCAAGTACTTGTGAAGTCAGTGCATGAGTCAAGATGAAATTGACCACTCCAAAAGATTGGAGAGAATTCAATTTAGTAAGACCTTGGCCAGGACAATCTTTGTGAGGAATCATAGGATTTATCAAGTTGAGACATATAATGGATATACTGTTAAGAGTTGATAGTTTAAACTCTAAGTCATCCTAGCATCAAGGATCAAAGGGATGAATTATATGATAACTATATCCAAATAGGTTCTTGAGTATTGCTTTGCATACATTCGACCTATCCGGATATCGGGTACCATTGCTAGATGGTTACTCCGATTGGTACAGAAATTAGTTTCTGTGCTACCAGCTTAGGTTCGAACTTATGAGGTTACACATATTAGAAGTTTCTCTTCAATCACATGGCTAATCTGAAGAGTCCTAGTGGACAGGGACTGGTGAAGAGTCCCACTGGATGGGGACTCTAGAGAAGAGTCCCACTAGACTTGGACTCTATCATTAATAGAGGATTAATTAGTAATTAGATCACTAATTAACTCAATTTGATTGAGTATTGAAGTCTGGATCAAGTTTGATTGAATTAGATTCAATCAGGTCAAGTCTGATTAGGTTATGAGATGACCTAATCGGAAAGGGAGAAATGATCCTGATTTGATCAGATCTATGGTCCAATTAATTTATTGATTTGATTAAATTTAATTAAAATTATAGGAGCCTAATTAGATTAAATTTATCATATTTTATTTGGGTCTAATTAGATTGGGTTTGAAAGAAATCTAATTGGTTAAATCCTAGAGTCTCAAATGAGTGAGATTCTCTCCCTTGCGCCACCCAAATTATCTCACACCTTTTCTCACCGCATAAAATCAGTTTGTATATGAGAAAACTAGAAAATAATCTTTCTTTTATTATCCATTAAGGATAAAAATTTATTGATTTTGATTTAAATTCAAATTGGTTTGAATTTTAACTTAAAACCTTATCCATATCCTTCTACACGTTGGCAGTTTCTGAAGGTGCCCATTGTGTATGAGAAAAAGAAGTCTTCCTAATTGATTTTTATACCTAAGTTTCTCTGGTAAGTCTCTCTTTAAGTTAGATAAGGGTGAAAAAAAATTTATAGTTAAATTGAAATTTAAAATAATTTGAATTGCAATAAAATCCAGTCCTTATCCTGTCTTATCTAGTTTGTGCGACAATCATAAAAAGGCCACATTTTTATGTGCCAAACTAGGAGAGCTTTTCACTATGAGATATAAGAAAGAAAGTGGGGTGAAAATCCTTCTTTGGGACATGAGCTTTGGGTAGATTTCATTCTTCCTTGGCATGAATAAAAGAGGAGATCATTCTTCTCTCGGGTGAGAGACTTAGAACTGTTTTAGATTTTTGGATAAGAAAAAAATCAAAGAGAAGAGAGTCTTCATCTGATTTTTCTCCATCATCCAGCATCCTCTTCTGATCTATCTTTGATATCAAAAAGGTCTGAGACAATCAAAAAAGGAGATCAAGTCAGATCTACCATCAGAAGTCGACTGCATGAGCTAACACTCCTGTGGAGGACTGATCGGTTCGAGGGGCTTCATGTGAACCATCCATAGAGATCGGACGCTTGTACGACTGCGAGTGATCAGAGAAAACTTTTAGATCTATGTTCTCAATCATAGAGTTTGACTATCCATGCTCAGGTATTGGGTTCGAAACTCTAGAAGTGGTAGATTAAATTTATTATTAAATGCTATTTTTGGTTCACATGCTTGTCATTTTAGATTCAGAGTTTCATGCATATAAATTTATGTCATCGATCTATTTGTAGGAGTTTTAAGATTAGATCTTATACATATATTTATAGATTAAATAGTTTAATTTAATATTTTTTTATTAAAATTTTTTTTAAATGCATGCATGAAATTCCTACGCATCCCAATAGTGGTATCAGAGCCACGGTTCGATATGACATGATATTATATATATTTAAATCTATAATTTAATTTAGATTAAATTTGATATATAATATTTAGATCTAAAATTAGTTATAAATCTGATAGCACAAACTGATATAAGGTTATCCTGCTGTAAGATTTATCCCTTACAATGCAAAGGTTATCCTAGTTTGTACTGATCTTTATAAAATCTAATTTTAATTTGAAGTATGTAAAATTTATTTATGATAATTATTATCTAATTTTAGTATGATCAAAATATAATAATCAAATCTAAAATAATTTAGATTAGATGATCTGAGTAGCGTAGTAATCGGATCGGATTTGTCACCAGGCCGTCTGGTCATAGGAGGTAATAGAGATTAGATCTCTCTTTTTTTCATTCAATTGGATCTTCTTATGATGTGTAGGGGTACCATTGTCACTATATCCCACGAAGATGAATGCGAAAAGAAAATTTTACTTTTCTCAAAATCTTAAGATTGTGTATATAATACATTGTATGAAAAGTAGCTGCATCTAATCTTTGTAAATAAAATTTAGAATCATGAACATATTTAGAATAATTTTAAAATAATTTATAATTAATTTTATTATATTTATACAAAATTATATTGATTTGAAATTAATATAATTGTTGTAGTTCGCCCGTTGAGTCGACTCAGGGCCCTTGTTCCTCAGTTTAATTTTTGTTGAGCAGACTAAAAATTATGATTAATAATTCATTATCAATGAATCAATTATGTCTTGAAACTTAGTCAACCTATTATGATGAGTAGGCTCAATCCAGGGGTGAGCCAATTCAAATTTCAGATCTAAATGATTGTGCATAAAATTAATTATGAAAATATTTTATAAAATTTAAAATCATTTTTAAATATCGAATCCCTACCCACAGTCTCAAACTTAATTGAGAATTAAGTTGAACCTATTAGATCTAGAATTATGAATTAAAAATCTAATGTCATTCGCATAAAACATGAGTGATGGATTTATGGTTAGCTTGATCAAATCCTCCTAATTAGGTTAGACTTAGGGTTAGAATCAAAGATCAAATGGACTAAAAAGAGAAATTAGATTAAATCAAAATTTTTTTAGAACCAATACAATAATTGTAGTTAGTCGAGTCCATGTCTTTGATTAGACCCAAATGGACTTTGCTCATGAGCTCAGCAGTTGAACCCAAATCCATAAGTAGATCCAATTAAAATTGATTAGCCAGTTGGTATCTAAGGTAAGTTTGGCAGTCTTGATCGGTGATCATTAATTAGGAGCTACTCGCATGATTGAGTTTATGATGAGTTAATGGCATATTCCTCCCACCGATCTCATGTACCTGGCCAATATGGTGAATCAAATTTTGATTAGATCGCTTAATGATTAGGGTTGACCCATGCTTACTAGAAAATCAGTTTGACTGATTTAGGTAACCCTAGTTCGACTTATCTTTATCCTCGACATGACTTGATGAAGTCAGTGGGAGGATTGATGACTTGTTAGTTGGACCGACTTGTTTCTAGTCCATCCTGATCTGACTTGGTGAAGTTAGTGGGAGGATTGAGATTAGTTGGTCTATATATTTAATTTTGATAAATTATGTTAACCAAATCTTTTAAATTATTAGATCCATAAAATGAGCTAGTTATGGTGATAACTAGATCATAGCCTCCCATTAAGATGAATAATAATGGGTCTATTATTTCTGATTGACATTGTAGGCACCATCCATCTGATGTTTCTCTGAATAATAGAATTATTATTCATCATATGATGATTCTATTATACTATCTAATGAATAGTTGGGTTGGTCGAGCTATACTCGGGTCTGATTATTCATTAGTTAGAATCACTGAGTAGATTCATGTTAATGGTTGGACCTAATCAGGACTTTCAATGGAGGCCCATCGCCTACTAAAATGAAATCTGGGGTAAAACTAATTACTAAAAATTATTTAGAGAAATAATTGGTTGAGAACCTACCCATAGATGCATATGGGTTGGTCGAGCCATACTTGGACTTGTATGCAGTCTGTGTAGATTCTAGTACCCGCTAAGAAATTAGGATAATTTTTTGAATTGGAGGTAGAGGCTACCAATTCATATAAAATAATAGAAAAACCTTTAGACTAAAGTCTATGTCTTTAGGCTTGATTAATTCATTACTAATTAGGTCTATATTTTTTTTCTTTTCAGAAATGGCTAGTAATTTATTGCTCCACTCACTATTTGACAGTGATGAGCTTATTGGACCCAACTTCGATAGTCAGTATCGAAAGTTGAATAATGGTCTTGAGCCCAATCTAGCTAAAAAATTTAGGGCTGAATCAAGTCAAGCAAACTATGACCCAAATAGGCTAAAGAGAAACGAGCAATTAGTTGCTGATCAAGATGCTTATATGAGAACACCTTGTAATTTCTCCATATATGACACTACTACCTAGGGATTGGATATCGGAAGTCCAGTTTACATATGCAATTCATTGCAAGGACTTCAAGTTAGTAGAAAATTTAAGAATGATGAGAGATTCCTAAATGTGGGAGATGGGAGTCAAGTTTCAATCTGAGTTTTAGGAGTTGTTGAGCTTGTTTTCAAGTCTAATAGTGTCATTTTAAGTGATTGTCACTATTGCCTATCTTTCTTGATGAATATATTCTCTATTGGTCTTTTGGCCAGAGATGGTTATAGTTTATCAATAAAGAATGATTATTATGATATCATTATGAATGATGCTACAATAATGCAAGGATAATTAAGAAATGGTATCTATATATTGTCACAGCCTATGAGTGTAATGTACACTCTAAATAAATATTCAAAGTTAGATAATGTCACAGATGCCTACCTTTAGCATTGTAGGCTCGGTTATGTTAACAAAAGCAGGATGAACAGGTTAGCATAAGAGGGTATCCTCAATATCAATAATTATGAATCATTACCGACCTGTGAGTCTTATCTTCTTGAAAAGATGACTAAGTCACTTTTTATTGAAAAAGATGAATGAGCTAGTGAAGTTCTAGGTCTAATACATAGTGATATTTGTGGACCTATGAATATTAGTGCCAGAGGAGGGTATAGCTACTTCATTACATTCACAGACGACCTATCTAAGTATGGATATGTCTACTTGATGAAAAATAAGTTCGAATCGTTTGAAATATTCAAACGATTTTATAATGAAGTAGAGAAACAAACTGAAAAAAGTATTAAGACTCTTCGATCTGACCGAGGGGGTGAATACTTTTTCAGTGAATTTCTGACATATCTTGAAGAGAATGAGATTCTCTTACAATGGACTCCTCCAGGGACACCATAGCATAATGGTGTCTCAGAAAGAAAGAATCGAACCTTATTGGACATGGTTCAGTCAATGATGGAGTTTGCAAGTCTGTCGATCTCCTTTTGGGATATGCACTTGAGACAGCCTATTTTGTGCTCAATAATATTTCGAGCAAGTCAGTTAGTAAAACACCATATGAGATATGATCAGAGTATAGGCCGAACCTCACTTACTTTAATGTTTGGGGGTGTCTGGCTTATGTCAAACAATTACAAACCGACAAGCTCAGACCTAGGTCCGATAAGTGTAATTTTGTAAGGTACCCCAAGGAAACGAGGGGATATTACTTTTATCTTCCAGCTGAACAAAAGGTACTTGCTAGTAATAAAGCACATTTTTTGAAAAAAAAGTTTCTTAGTGAAGGAATAAGTGCCTCTAAAGTCGAGCTTGACAAAGTTCGACAGGTAGAAGAACCGACACCTGTAACTGAATCTGAACCAAATTTGATAAGATCAAATTCGGAGCCCAATATACAAACATCCTTAAGGCGATCTGGTAGAGTACCGCATCAGTCGAACAGATACCTAGGTTTCTTAGTCTGGGATGGTGATCCTGTTGAGCTCGATGAAAATAATGAGGATCCAATCACCTATATGGATGCAATATAGAAATCTGACTCTAAGAAATGGCTTGAATCCATGAAATTCAAAATAGAGTCCATGAAGATCAACAATGTGTGGACATTGGTTGATCCATCTGAAGGGGTAAAACTCATAGGGTGTAAGTGGGTCTTCAAAAAGAAAAGGAGTGCAGATGAAAAAGTTGAGACCTATAAAGTCCATCTGGTTACCAAAAGATATCGTCAACGTTATGGTGTTGACTATGATGAGACGTTCTCTCCTATGGCGATGTTCAAGTCCAATCGGATCATGCTTGCGATAGCGGCATACTTGGACTATGAAGTCTGGCAGATGGATATGAAGACAGCTTTTCTAAATGAAGAGCTGAAAGAAGAGGTGTATATAATGCAACCTGAAGTGTTTATATCTACAGATGAGTCCAAAGTGTGCAAGCTTCAAAGATCCATTTATGGATGGAAGCAAGCATCTCAGAGTTGGAACATACATTTTGATAAGGTGATCAGAATGTATGACTTTGTTAAGAATGGAGAGGAACCCTGTATATATAAGTGGGTTAATGGTTTCGTAATTATATTTCTTATTTTGTATGTAGATGATATTTTCTTAATAAAAAATAATGTCCCTGCATTACAGGGAATAAAAGTGTGGCTGTCGTCACAATTCTTCATGAAGAATTTAGGAGAAGCAGCCTACATCCTAAAGATGAAGATCTATTGGGATAGATCTAAGAGGCTGCTCGGACTCTCCCAATCAACATACATAGATACCATGCTAAAATGATTCAGCATGGAGAATTTCAAGAAAGGCTATCTTTCGATAAACCATGGAATTTTTCTCTCGAAGAAAGATTGTCCGACAACCTCTCAAGAGAGAGAGCATATGAGTAGAATTTCATATGTCTCGATAGTAGATTCTATAATGTACGCCATGACATATACAAGATCAGATGTGGCATACTTACTAGGAGTAGTGAGCAGATACCAATCAGATTCGGATGAGAATCATTGGAAGGTTACAAAAAGCATCCTTAAGTATTTGAGAAATACTAAGGATCAGTGGCTCGTTTATGGAGAATCTGACTTGAAACTTGTGGGATACACTGATTTCAGTTTTCAATCAGATCGTGATGATAGCAAAAGCGTGTCAGAATATATTTTTACCCTAAATGGTGAAGCTATCTACTGAAAACGTTTCAAGCAGCACACTGTAGCCGATTCTGTTTGTAAGGTAGAGTACATCACGGCATCCGATGCTGCAAAGGAAGCTGTATAGCTGAGAAAGTTCATCACCGAGCTTGGAGTGGCACCCTTTATCGATGGTCCAGTTCTGCTTTATTGCGATAGTACTGGAGCCATAGCTCAGGCAAAAGAGCTGAAGGCACATCAGTGGACAAAGCATATTCTACGTCGCTACCATCTTGTTCGAGAGATCGTGGATCGAGATGACGTCGACCTTCAGAAGATCGATGGAAAGAATAACCTAGCCGACCCATTAACTAAAGCCCTTACGGCAAAGGAGTTCGAAGATCTCAAAATGAAGATGGGTATGCGATACTGTACCGATTGGCTTTAGTATAAGTGAGAGTTGTTGAAAAATGTATCTTAAAGTCAATTGTCAGTCTATTGACGGTTGTGCTATTTGATGTAATTATATATGAATTAATTAATAAATTATTATTTGATAATTTTTATCATAAGCTTGTACATCTTCTACATCAAACTTTTGTGTTATGATGAAAGTCCTTAGGACTATTTTAAATCGATAAAGGAGTATTTATCATTTAGTTCTTAAATAAGTTCATGATCAAATGATATACTATTATTAAAATGATAGACATATCAAATGTAGGTCATTGTGTGCCATATAGGTTGGTTGGCCTTTTAACCAAGGAGCGTGGAGATGCTGGTATGACATGCAAATGAAATATAGGAGTATATTTCACTAAATGTGACCAACTCCAAAGCACTCTGCTATCAAGAGTCACTCTGAAAAGATATGAGCATAAGTGTCCCTCCGACTTGAGATCACCACGGTGACTTGCAAGCAACTCACTGTGCTTTAGTGTCAGACTACCTGAATTTTTAATTCAGGATTGGAAGGTTCTGGGCACAGTCAAGTACTTATGAAGTCAGTACATGAGTCGAGATGAAATTGACCACTCCAAGAGATTGGAGAGAATGCTTTGTATTTCAATTTAGTAAGACCTTGGTCAGGGCAATCTTTGTGAGGAGTCACAGGATTTATCAGGTTGAGATACATAATGGATGTACTGTTAAGAGTTAACAGTTTAAACTCTAAGTCATCTTGGCATCAAGGATCAAAGGGATAAATTATATGGTAACTATATCCAAATAGGTTCTTGAGTGTTGCTTTGCATACATTCGACCTATCCGGATGTCGGGTACCGTTGCTAGATGGTTACTCCGATTGGTACAGAAATCAATTTCTGTGCTACCGACTTAGGTTTGAACCTATGGGGTCACACATATTAGAAGTTTTTTACTGATCATATGGCTAATTTGAAGAGTCTCAGTGGATGGAGACTCTGGTGAAGAGTCTCACTAGACGGGGACTCTGCTGAAGAGTCCCACTGGACAGAAACTCTAGAGAAGAGTCCCACTAGACTTGGACTCTATCATTAATGGAGGATTAATTAGTGATTAGATTTTTAATTAGCTCAATTTGATTGAGTATTAAAGTTTGGATCAAGTTTGATTGAATTGGATTCAATCAGGTCAAGTCTAATTAGGTTACGAGATGACCTAATCGGTAAGAGAAAAATGATCTTGATTTGATTGGATCTGTGGCTTAATTAATTTATTGATTTGATCAAATTTAATTAAGATTATAGAAGCCTAATTAGATTAGATTCATCATATTTTATTTGGATCTAATTGGATTGGGTTTGAAAGAAATCCAATTGGTTAAACCCTAGAGTCCCAAATGAATGGGATTCTCTCCCTTGTGCCATCTAAATTATCTCACACCTTTTCTCACTGTACAAAATAATTTATATATGAAAAAATTATAAAATAATCTTACTTTTGTCTCCCATTAAGGATAGAAATTGACTAATTTTGATTTGAACTTAAATTGGTTTGAATTTCAACTTAAAACCTTATCCATATCCTTCCATACGTTGGCAGTTTCTGAAGGTGCCCATTGTGTATGAGAAAAAAAAGTCTTTCTAATTGATTTTCATATCCAATTTTCTTTTATAAGTCTCTCTTTAAGTTAGATAAATGTGAGAAAAAGTTAGAGTTAAATTGAAATTCAAAATGATTTGAATTGCAACAAACTCCAGCCCTTATCCTGTCTTATCTGGTTTGTACGACAATCATAAAAAAGCCACATTTTTGTATGCCAAACTAGGAGAGCTTTTCATTGTGAGATATAATAAAGAAAGTGGGGTGAAAATCCTTCTTTGGGACATGAGCTTTGGGTGGTTTTCATTCTTCCTTGGATGAACAAAAGAGGAGACTGTTCTCCTCTCGGGTGAGAGACCTAGAACTATTCTAGATTTTTGGGTGAGAGAAAAACCAAAGAGAAGAGAGTCATCATCTAATTTTTCTCTACCATCCAGCATCCTCCTCTGATCCATCTTTGATATTAGAAAGATCTGAGACAATCGAAGAAGGAGATCAAGTCAGATCTGCCATCAGAAGCCGACTGCACGAGCTAGCACTCCCATGGAGGGCTGATTGGTTCGAGGGATTTTGTGTGGACCATTCATAGAGGTCGGATGCTTGTACGGCTGTGAGTGACCAGAGAGGACTTTTAGATCTACATTCTTGATCATGAAGTTTTACTATCCATGCTCAGATATTGGGTTCGAAATCCTATAAGTGATGATTAGATCTATTACTAAATGCTGTTTTTGGTTCACATGCTTGTCATTTTAAATTTAGATTTTTATGCATATAAATTCATGTCATTGATCCATTTGTAAGAGTTTTAAGATCCAATCTTATGCATGTATTTATAGATTAAATAGTTTAATCAAATATTCTTCCGCTGAAAAATTTTTGAAATGCATGCATGAAACCCTTGCGCATCCCAACAAAAGTAGTATCCTACTGATTTCATAGGATACCCTATGAAGCAAGTTTTCATGAATCTTGTCTCTAACTTATCAACCATCTATCTTTTGACATAGGCTGGATATCTTCAAATCTTGAGGTGACCAAGATTCAATTTTTTACCATGCCATATTTCATACGGTGTGATAGTAATAGATTTAGAGAAAATCCTATTTAATAAATATACAACGGCTAGTAAGGTATGATCCCAAAGATACAAAGGTAAGTCAGTGAAGCTCATCATAGATTGGACTATATCTAATAAGATCGCATTCCTCCTTTTAGATACCCCATTGAGTTTAGGCGTATCAGGAGGAGTCCATTATGAGACTATATTATTTTCTTTGGGATAGCTCAAAAATTTCTCACTAAGGTATTTCCCTCCTTGATATGATTGAAAAATTTTAAGAGATTTTTATATTTATTTTTCTACTTCATTTTTGAATTTTTTAAACTTTTCAAAGGCTTCAAACTTGTGTCTTATAAGAAATATGTACCCATACTGTGAGAAGTCATCGATAAAGGTAATGAAATAGTAGTAATCACTCTTCGTCTGCACATCAAATAGGTCACACACGTCAGTGTGTACCAGGATAAGTAATTCAGTGGCTCTTTCCCCATGTCCTACAAAAGATAACTTGATAATTTTTTTTGAAGATATGATTCACAAACTGGATATGACTCAGAATTTAATAAGCTTAGGATGCTATCCTTTTTTAATTTGTTTATCCTATCCTCTCCTATATGGCCAAGCCTAAGGTGCCATATATACTTATGGTTAACATTATCTCTAGTTCATTTATTACCTACGGCACTGACTAATTGCTTATTTAGATTCACATGCGCATCAACATGTAGGTGATAAAAACTATCATTTAAAAGATCTCATGCAATCAATTTATTTCGCAAAAAAATCGAACAATGTCTTTATTAAAATTGAATATAAATTTTTTTTGTACTAATATAGATATGAAAATCAGATTTTGACTGGCTGCAAGCACATAATAGCAGTCTTTTAAAACTAATCTAAAGCTTGATGGTAGTTAAAGAGGTAGGTTCTAATAACTTTAGCAGCAACTCTTGCTCCATTGTCGATCTGAAGGATCATCTCACCATGCCTCAACCCTCTACTATCTACTAGACCCTGCATAGAAAAACATATGTGAGTACTTGAACCAGAGTCTAATATCCAACTAAATATAAAGAAAATCATTAAATTAGATTCAATAATGAGCATACCTTTTGAAGGTTTATCATTTTTCATGATTTTCAAGCTCTCTAAGTACAGTGGATAATTCCTCTTTCAGAGGCCGTCATTCTTACAGTGAAAATATTTTTTTGTTTGCAGTCTTCTTCAAAGTGTCCTTCTTTGGCTTCTTCTCCTTCTTCTGCTTTTTCATAGGTTTATTCTTTTTCTTTCTAACTTGTTCATATAGTAATTTACTATAAATTGACCATACGAACTAGAATCAGATCCGGTTGCAATTCCATCTGCATCATTATGTTGAGCTTTTCAAGCTCTTCTAGGTCCTTGATCATAGTCAGATAGTGATTGTGGATCGATTATCTTTTGTGCATTTTGGAGTTGAAGAGTCTCTTCGATACTTCAAAATGCACAGTATGGTTTTGCTCACCATGCAACTGTTATAGGTGAGTGATCATAGTCCTGGTAGTTGGCATATGCTCATGCTGGCTCTGTAGCTCATTTATCTTAGAAGCCAGTATGTAGCGCTTGATCCGATTGTCATATGTCCACTTTTCATGTGCTATCCTCTATTTAGCACTTGGATGGCTTAGCATAATAGAGGGATCCTGATCGAGCACATATCTTATTTTCTCTGAAATTAAGACTATCTTGAGGTTTCTGAGCCAATCTTTGAAATTGATTCTGATCAGACGGTTGGACTCTAGGATGCTGGCTAAAAGATTTGGAGCTGACATGGTTAAACTGTAAGAACAAAGATTCTAGTTAGATATTCGTACTTAATTTTTTGTATTTGTTCTAGAGACTTTAATAAATAAATATGCTCCTACTATTTTTCAGATCTCTCACACTCCTTAGGTAGAAAAATGAAAATCCTAATGTGACATGAATTTCTAATGGATATTACGGTCCCACCAATGTATGTGTACCTCATCTAATAGATATTGGTAATACGTATAAACTGATAAGTAGACAATTCTTATCCAATGCTTCTCAAGCATGTTGCAGCGATTCGATCGCTAAGTCATGTAGGCTCATCTGACAGATATTGGCTACACTCCTTAATTAAGTCAGACTCACCGTTCAATGCAAGAGTGAAGCCATCATTGGGTCTCTTATCCAACATATATTAGGCCCAATCCCATCATCACCCTGCAGCAGCCCTTTGCTATAGAGTGGTTATGTATTTTCAATGCAACTGAATCACTATGATCAGTCAAGAACAATCAACACTAGTAGCACACCTACACATCCATAATGGTAAAAGATCACTAGACTTAATATGTGCGAGAAGATTTTAATTTAGATCTCATCTAATCAGTCATCAGTATGACTAATCTAATTGGCATGAGCTAAACCAAATCACCAAGCAACCTTATTCAAGATCCAATCATCAAATTTGCTAGATAAGTAGAGATCGATGGGAGGCTCTCTTTTGAAGGATCAAGGGTCCTAATTAAATAACCACCCTTCAAGCATTTGTCTTAGACACAAATTAGTTAATTGGTTTCAAATAGGTTAGCTTAAGTGATATAGGCTTGAGCCACTGAGCCGAATTAGATTTTTGGATCAATTGATTTAATATATAGATGTCAATCGACTCGACCAACTACAACTATTGATTTGATCTCAAGCACTCTTGACCTAATCTTATTCAACTCTTGACTCGATTTGATTAATTACTTAAATCGATTGGGTTTCATTATGTTCAAATTAAAAATTCTAGGTGTAATCTAATTACTAGACCTAACATGATTTACCCATATCCAATTTATCATGCATAATCAAAAATTTTAGATGTTAATTCTAAATTTTAGATCTCAATTACTTGCATAAAATTATATTTTATGATCTTAAAACTAATTTTCAGATCTAAATAAATTATTTATATATCTCATACATGATTAAAGATTAGATCTACGATTGTTCAACATCGATATAGGACAATCTTTGCAACATAAGGGGTAAACCTTATGCTAGGACAACCTTTTAGCATATCGATATCGAATAGATAAATATATTTCAGATCTAAACTAATATTCATACATCTCATACATGAATAAAATTAGATCCAAATATGAAAATACTTTTTACATATATTTATTTCAGATCTAATCATATAAATTTAGATCTGATTTTTAATCAGATCTCATTTGATTAGAAATTAGATTTCAACTTATTTTTCAAGCATATGAATCCATGGCTCTGATATCACTTTTAGGTTTCGATAGGTGTCGTGTATGCAGAGTTTTTAAAACTATTTTGAACACAGCAGAAGTTAGATTAAAATTACTTTTAATCTATGCATGCATAGATCTAATTTTATACCTACGGATCTATTCATATGATGAAAAATAAGAGAAGTATGCATTTGACTTCATAAACAAAATTTAACTTGATGATCAGATCATCTACTTGAATCGCAAAAATTCTTCTTCAGATCTGGATCTGAGAACGTCTGCAGGTTCTGTTGAATGCCGCACACATATTTGGCCTTTACAGATATCCATATAGTACTGAAATAGATCAAAAATGTCAGAAATCACCGAGGTGTTAGCTCTCTTTTAGATCTCCACTTCACTGGTTTGGATTTGATCTTCTTTTTTTTTGACCGTCATAGAAGAAGATCTAAGGATCTATGCGCGAACTGTTATTGCGCAGCACTGGAGGATGCAGAGAGGCAATGGAGAACTCCTTCTTTCTTTTTCTCTTCCTTTTCTGATCTCTCCCTCTTTGATTTCTCTCTCTATGTGGCTGACCAGAAGGGGGAGATTTTGGGCATGTGGATGATGGAAAGAAAGGGGGCGGCATAGATGAAACAATGGTCTGTTTTTTGATGTGTTAATCTTTGCACCCAAAAACCCTACCCTTTTTATAGGTGGCTTCGAGAAGATCAGATAGAGTTCAACCCAATTTAAACTCTTATTAGATAAGAAGTTTAAATTTAGATTGAATTAATCCAATGCCATATGGCAAGAAGAGAGAGAGAGTTCTAGGGAAGTTTAAATTTCAACTGGTGCCCTCTTTTCTTTTTGTCGCATGCCAAAGGAGGGGCTGTGCATGGGGGCATTGGTGCCCTCTTTTCTTTTTGTTGCACACCAAAGGATGGGGCATGCATCCCCATGCACACCCCTCCTTTCTATCGTTAGAGAGGAGAGAGAGTCCCAGTAAAATTGAGAGTCTAGCATCTTTATCCAATTTAGCTCAATCTGAGTTTAATTCAAATCCAATTCAAACCTGATTCAAGTCCGAACTGATCCAGACTCAGTCCTAATCTAATTAGGACTCAAATTTAAAATTCAGATGTCTAATTAGACTTAATTAAATTAATTTTAAATAAATTAAATTTGATTTAATTATTTAGGACTTGATCACCAACTTAATCTCATCAAATTGGATTGTAACAATTATAATTAGATCCTCCTTGCTCACTGTTAGCTGATTCTATATTTGTAACTTTTATAAATTGATCTAAATTATCAATCATATTGATAATTTAATTATGATTCAATTATTTGATCTAATCAAATCTTTTTTATATGTGATCTCATAGGTTTTGTTCTGTCTGATAGTGAGACAGACCATCATAGTATCATTGAAATACCTTTCGATGGGTTAGAATATTTTCAACTTTCATTTATTGAGGATCATCGATTCAGAATGATCCAGATGAGTTCTCATAATCTACTAGTGATGCCTAACAGCATGTGATGGTAGTTTTATAGAATAGAATAATAGAACCCCTAAGTGTAGTTATCGTATGACTCAGTTTCTCTATCATGAGTCTCGATAAGATGGAGGTTATCGAAACTCGTTAAATCCCAACATCCATCATATGAAAGATTAGATTAGCTCAAGTCCAAATTGAGATATCGATGGAAACTCCTTTACATCAATCACCTTACTGTGGTCACAAATTTAAGAACTCAGTTTCTCAAACCCCATAAGACTACTCTTTATCTACTAAGATCGATAGATCTTATCTTGGTGCGCACTCTATTCCTACAATAAATCTACTATAGCCAACATATACTATAAAGATTCAAATAGCTAAGAGATTATGTTTATGTATAGTCAAACTATAGCAATCCACTATGAATAGTCGAGGCATCGTAGATCAAAAAACTACTCACATCACTACAGCATCGAGAAGATCACTGACGAGTGAGTAGACATACATGTGATCTCTCGTTTACTTATACTCAGTATGGATGTTCTCTAACAACCATCCACACTCTCGCTCAGTGTCCCCATGTTGTAGACTAGAGATTCGTTTATCCTGAAAGAAGTAATCCATACGTCGATCTAACTGGATTAGTCACTGTCTCTATGATAATCCATTGATCGAGAGTAATTTAGAAATTAATCATATATGTCTTTAAGTCTCAACTCTTTAGAATACGTATATTTAATTTATTAATTTTTTGAATGATTCTTGGATGCATTAAACAAGAATAAATAGAAAATTCTTATTTTATTGATAAACCAATAATTTAAGTATAAATATATATCTTAGAATTATTACAATGTGTTTACTATGTTGGCTTCTAGAGCATACATCCAACACAAAGTATCTTAGTTAGAGCCATATGATGGCTTCATGGACCCCCTTGATCATTTGTAGGGTTACATAACCCTCATTGTGCTGCAAAGCATCTCGAATGTCCTCTTTTGCCTCATCTTCTTGACCATCCTCAGAAAGTCGATGTAGGCGTGGTATTCTGAACTCCAATCCAGATCTATCTATTCATTTGAGTAGGTCGACAAATTTTTTGTTGTCAACTTTGGTAGTAACCGAGCATCACCAAGAAACTCTAACAGCCTCCTCTCTTTGTCAAGAAGAGAGGAGTTCCTGCGTAACTATATCGCATGCTTTAATGCTACCACACTCGAGATGTGCAACCTCGATGAGTCGGTGATGATGTCGGCGCTCAAGTAAGAACCATAGAATAAGTGCCTCATCTTCTTCCTCAATAAGATCTACCCAAGTGACTATGCTGACCTATTCGCCCAAGCTCGATAGTACACTTAGATGGAAGAAGCCCAGGTATAGTACACAAGCAAGTAGAAGGAAAGAAGGGCTCTAACAAAAAGGAAGGTTGGAAAGATCCTTGGGTGGATCAAGTAGAAAAGGAATCCTCTTAACCACCAAAAAACTATAGACCAAAAAGCCCACCTCGATGGTTCGGGGGCTACACCCCTTTGTCTACCCCTCGATTCCAGATCTCAATGGAGATCAAGGGCCAGAGGTATCTACGGTAGCTTGAGCTGATGAAGGCCCCTCTAGATAAGAGAAGCAAAAAAAAGTACTATTATTTCCATCGTGATCATGATCATGACATCGAAGAATGCTGTTAACTCAAGGACGAGATTGAGGCCCTGACCCGATGAGATTATCTCGACAAGTACATTCGGGAGCAATGGAATTAAGTACCCAATGAAGAAAATAACATTGGCAATCGACTGATGGTCATGCATCATCTACACCATCTCCAGCTTCACTAGCGGCAAGGGGGCACAGAAGACCAACTGATGAAGAAAAAGAGATAAAGTTTGGGGGACATTGTTTTCTTTTTCGACAATAGTTTTCAAGGGGAGTACACTCCTTGCTATGGCACTATCATTATATTACTGATGATAGTAAGCCATAATATAAATAGAATTTTAATTCATAATGAAAGTTCAATTGACATCTTATTTTATGATGCTCTTTGAAGGATAAAATTGTTTGCCAATCCAGGGGAAGCATGGATGGGGCTGAGGCAAGATCGAATCAAGTTCGATCCCAACAACAATGCCTCCGAGGCAACCTCAGAAGACTCCCATGGCTTGTAATGACCTAATGAGGAACCAGCCTTGGAGCAAACCAAGAGAAATAGGTCCTCTTGCTGGACCCTGCATATGGATGAAGCCTCAAATCTCTTGAGGCTCAGGGATTGAAGGTGGCTCAGTGTCTATATAAGTACAAAAAAGTTTTTTGAGGCTTCCTAAAATTTGAGGGCCTCATAGATGCAAAGATCAGAAGACACCCGAGTCGATGCCTTACCCCCTAGGGCACCTGGTACTCTCTACCCATGAGCAGGTCAAAGTGGAGGCCATAATGACAATAACGAAGGGGCTAACCCTTCAGAGACCCTGTATGACCAATTAAGGTTGACGATAAAGATAAAGGAGCTAACCCTCTGGAGATCTTGTTGGGCCACCTAGCACTCCTTGACCACAGATGGATCGAAGTGGAGGCCATGATGATGATAATGATGGGGCTCACCCTCTGAAAATCCTATCAGGCCATCTAGTGCTCCCTACCTATGGGTGGGTTGAAGTGAAGGCCATGATGATGATGAAAGGGCTAACTTTTTAGGGATCTCACTAGGCCATTTGGCGTTACCTTACCCACCGACAAATCAAAGTGGAGGCTATAAGGATGACGATGAAGAGGTTAATCCTCTAGCGACCCCATCAGGCCATCTAACACTCCTTGCCTATGGATGGATTGAAGCAGAGGCCATGATAATGATGATGAAAGGGCTAACCCTCTAGGGATCTTACTGGCCATCTGGCGCTCCTTACCTATGGGAAAATCGAAGTGGAGGCCTTGATGACGACGATGCTAACCCTCCAAAAATCCTACACGACCGACTGAGATCAACGATAAAAATGAAAGTGCTAATCCTTCAAAGATCCTGTCAGATCACTCACTACAATAAAAATGACCATTAACGACAATTTCAAGTACCGCTATAGACCAAAAAAAAGTCATAAATATCTTTAGCGATATTTTTGCCACATTTTCTTATGTGCTATCTTAAAATGGCATCGATAATTAATTATCAATATTTTAAAAAAAATATCGATAATAATTTTTATTTTAGTGGTATATGTAAGTATTTTTAAAATTTTATATCAGTATTTTTTATATGTCGATAAAATTTATCATAAAATAAACTATATATCCTAGAATTAGAATAAGAGTAAGATTTGAACTAATGATCTTTTATTTGAATAGTAAGCTCTTAACCACTAATAACTTACATTATTAACATATGAGTATAGTTTATTTAACTTATTAACATACATTCACATCATTAGATAAGTAATGTTAAGAATATATATGTATAATAAGATATTTTATGAGATCGATATAACTAAACCAAGCTCTATATAAAATTAGTAATTTAAAATTTAATGATAATTTTTTAAAATCTTATAAATTATGATATTATTTATCAGCATATTTGTTAAATACCATAAAATATAAATTTATAATGATATTTATAATAAAATATAGTAAAATATAAATTTATAGCAGTATTTATGATAAAATATAGTAATAAAAAAATACTTATGAAAAGATAGTGGTATTTTTACTAATATACAGTAAAAAAAAGATTTTAGTAGTATATAATAAGAAATATCATAAGCAATTTACCACTAAAAATTATTTTTGTTGTAGTGACTTAGCGCTTCCTACCGATGGATGGGTCAAAAAGGAGGCCACAATGATGACGATGAAGAGGCTAACTCTTTAGGAATCCCATCAGGCTACCTGACATTCTTTATCCATGGGTAGGTCGAAGCGGAGGTCACAATAATGATGACAAAAGGACTAACCTTTCGAAAATCCCGCATGACCAACTAAGAATGATGATGAAGATGAAGGGGCTAACACTTCAAAAATTCTACTAGGCCATTTAGCACTCTATGCCCACGGACAGGTTGAAGTGGAGGCCACAATGATGATGATGAAGGGGCTAATCCTCTAGAGACCCCATACGATCGATTAAGATCAACAATGAAGATGAAGGGGATAACCCTTCAAGGATCCCATCAGGACATTTGGTGCTCTTCGTCCATAGATAGGTCGAAGTGGAGGCCATGATGATGACAACGAAGGAGCTAACCCTCTGGAGACCCCACATGACCAACTGAGGTTGACGAAAAAGATGAAAGGGCTAACCCTTCGAGGGCTCCGTCAGGCCATCGGACGCTCTCTGCCCATGGGCAGGTCTAAGCGGAGGCCACAATAATAACAACTAATAGGATAACCCTCCAAGGATCTTCACTCGAAGGGGAAGGAACTCTAGTAGACACATGAAAAAAATTTCGACAAAAGGGTACTTCATTCAGAAGCTTCCACGAGCTTAACCAGCATCCTTAGGTGAAGAACTGAACACCACTGATGCCATCTTCAATGATGTACACAAAGAGAGACCCTCTTCTGATGATCACCTGCGCCATTGAAAATATCAATAGAAGGAAGAAAGAGCATTTGTTTGATAGCTACAATGATAAGAGAACAATTGGCAATTGGTTGGTAGGAAATCTAATCGGATGAATGATCTATTTATATGGACTATTGATGGTGTACATTCAGCCATCGAATTGTAAGATTTTGTTACTTGGCCAACATTGGAAGCAACAAATTTCATGGCCCTTCATCCCATCCTTCTCAAATCGAGCCGCATGAAGCAATTGTGGAGTACACCTCGAAGCCTATTGGCACCTAACATGTGGCAAGTCCCGATGAGTCTAGGAATAATCTGTAGATCTCTTTTCTCCAACACAATATTTTGTGACCCCTTGAGCTCCCTTCTCTAATAATGTCAGCGTGGATTGCAAAATGATGCATCATTAACCCCCAGAAGCTTTTTCCTTTGAGTATAGTAAAGTAGACACTTCTAAGAGGGAATTGGATCAGCGGCCAACTGCCGTATCGATTACTTCCTTCATCCGAAGTCAAAAATCTATTTCAAACTTAGAAGTGGGGGGCAAGTGTTGTGGAGGTGACCCATCGACCGGATCAACCCTTGTCTTTGGGATGCACTCAAGGTGACTCGACGAAGTCACACCAGATATAGGCTCGGGACCTCGACCCCATGTTCATTTCGGACCACTAACTCAACTAGTCATGCAGGTCAAGTCCGTGACAAACATCTATGACCAAAAACCTTGACTTAAAGGTTGGTGGGTGGAGTTCCTCGAGTTCCTTCCTCAATGAATGGCTAGAACATGACCTAATGGCCTAAAGAATCAGGCCCAACAAACTTATAGATTCTATCTAACAACCTACAGTCTCTACCTCCATACAAAAGAGATACGAAGGAGATCTTTAGGTAAGCAAGCTCGATGGAGAGGAGAATAAGGAGAAGAATACTCCGCTCTTCCACACCTGCTCTCTATTTTTTTTCTATTGCTCCCAAGCTTTGGCTAACATAGGCATCGGAGGGTTTATACATGGGCACTGGGTCGTGCCTGGCATGACCTAACCTAGGCCTATCGGGCCAGTGTCCAAACAAGCCGTGCCAGGCACGGCCCGTTTACCCCGAACCTCGCGGCACAGCCCGTTTACCCCGAACCCTGACCTGATATGGCCCTAGGCCCGGGGTCTGGCGGGTCATGACAGACACGACCCGTGGCCCGTTAGGCCTGCGGGCCTGATGGATGGCCCTTTTTTTTTAAAAAAAGTAACCCAAATGGGTTGGGCCAGGCATGGCCCGTTTAAGGCCATTATGGGTCATGCCTAGCACGGCCCTTTTGAAGTCGTTACAGGTCAGGCACGGCCTGTAACAGCTAATTCAATTTTTTTTTTTTTAATTTTTTAGATTGGACAATGGCTAGTTTTTGATTTTTTACCATTTTAATCTCCCTAACAGTCATAAAATGACTAGTTTTAGTGATAATTTGGAAAAATAAAAATGTTAGGATTTTACAGTTCTACATTATTTATTTTTCTTGGTCTAGGAGTCTTTAATTTCTTTCTTTTCTCTCTCTCTCTTTATATATATATATATATATATATATATATATATATATATATATATAGATTGATAGATAGTAAAGTATGATTGGTAAATGAGCTGTATGGATTTAAAGCAAGCATTACTTTTTTATTAAAAAAAATGGAAAAGCCTCTCCAAACTGGCATCGGCCTCCACTTTTAGGCATGCCATCATGCACATATAAATCATTGTGTGGACTCTGTACCAACTGTTATGCCTTAACTAGCCGTTAGGTATTTTTAAAATATTCGACGATGGCTTTAATAGCTAATAATGAGCAGATCTACCCACATATCACTTATAAACTTTCTATGAGTTTGATGAATTCTTCCATTGCTTAAATTGTATATTAAAGAAAGAAAATTATATGTTATTAGATCTGTCTAACATCTTGAAAGAGGTCGAGTATAGTTACAGATGAATTGAGTTGAGTTTAATATGTGATTAACTTGTCGTGGCTAATTCTCTCGAGACTATCAAAATTTTCTATAACCTAATAGATGAATTTAAAAAATTTATAGGCTGACAAAAAATCATCAAAATTAGTACTAACTAAAGTTGTTAAACTTTCGGGATTATGCATAGCTATTGGTTGATTGAGGCTCAATAAACTATGTAAACAAATCTCTTGTTAGGGTAGGCAAGGAGGGGCATCCTCATAATTAGATTTACCTTTATAACTTTTCAGATTTACCTTTTAATTAATGAGATGAGTCATCTCAATTTTTTCTTTTTTTTATATTGTATTCAGATGTCAGGCCTAGTCCCCCTCTCTCTTTTGTACCATTTTGATTGTTATTAATAAACTGGTAGGAGTCCCCACCAAATCCTCCACTATTATAAGGTGATTTTTTGATTTTACAAAAAAACTCCTATATCTATTTTTAATTTTATTCAACTCTTTTATAATTTATAAAAAAATATATTTTTTATTAATTCAAGCTTAGCATGGCCCGCGTGCTGGGCCGTGCCTAGCCCGTGGGTCGGGCCATGCCTCCCGTGGGCGGGGCCATGCCTGGCCCGCAGGCTGTGCCAGTCCAGGCCCTTATGGGCCATGCCGGACCTGTGCCACGGGCCGCGAACCCACAGCCCTGTCCGGCCCCTTCTAATGGGCCATGCCTAGCACGGCCCCTTACTGTAGCTAATAGGTGGTGCCGGCATGGCCCGTTTCATGCCAGACCGGACCGTGTAATGAGCGGTCTGGCCCATTGTCCATATCTAGGAGGATTCCCCATCGGAACACCCCCGACGAGTATTGACTTTTTTTGTAGGTTCTCTCTTATATTTCAGATCTCGGACGGCATCCAACTCTGCCACAACAACACTCTTCTAAAGTCTTGTGGCAGCAGATATGAAAAGCTATTTCTCTTAGTCTATGATGGTCACGGTTCAAAGCTGAACATAATTATGTGCATATGTGTAAATGAATTCTCAGAGGATATATGCAAAATCTCCATTTGATATCCAAAAAGATCAACAAAGACAATACAAAGGTCTTAAGAAGAATGGGAGAAAAATACTATTTAGGGTTTATTTAAATAATTTTTATTAGATTCGTGGATTGAGCCAATATAACTAATTATAAATATAAGTTTAGTCTTGTTTGCAATCTTATGATTTTGAGCCCATAAAGAGAAAAAAAATGCAAGTTTGGCCTAATCCATGAATCTCATAAGATTTTCTATCCAATCATTCATATAGACCCTTAACAGGATTTTTTTCTACAACTCTTTGTTATGATCTAGGTGGTGTGCCCAAGGCCCAGGAGACCAAGGCTTAGGCCAAGGTCCATCATTCATGAGGGCTTCATGGAGGCTCTAGGGCTAGTTGGGCCCTAGGTTGAAAGGCTGTGGGCCTTTCGGATTCTTGAGGTCTAGGTTATGTGGGCCTCAAGGGACCAACTCTTTATGGGCCAGGTCTGGGCCCAGGATAGGTGAGATTAGATCAAGTCATAGGTGTACATGGGCTTGGGTTAACCTAATCTCCCATAGAGTTGGTCAAGGGAGTTTTGGGTTTGGGTCACTTGACCCGGTGTTTATATATACATGTACTGTGTATAGGATGGATTAAGCCAAGAAAATACAAGACTCTTTCTCCCAAGTCTCTCTCTCTCTTCTCCCTCTCTCTCCAGCAATCTTCCATGCACCAGGAGCAAGAAACCCTAGGGTTTCTTGCCGTCAGTCCATAAAAGGAAAGAAAGGAAGGGAGGCGCTAGCCCCTTCCCCCCCTTGTAGCCGCCTACCAGATCTGCTCTCTCCCTCTTGCAGGTGCCCAAACATCAGGTTCAGGACCTAAAATCTCTTGAGAAAAAGTTGGTACAAGTTTCTCTCAGATCTGAAGTTGATCTGAGGTCGTTTGAGGCACGGGTGAGATCTCCATCAACAGATCTACAAAAAGGCTGCAGTAAGACAGATCTGCGAGGTCTGTCTCCATCTATCTTCTTCCTCATCTACAACACCCCGATTCGAGATCTACAAATTGGAGGACCTCGGTCCAGGTCTGATCTGATTGGGTACGAGATCTTGGATTTTTTAGAGGTGGTTTCAAAGGCGTTCTTCATCTGGAACGAAAGGCTGACGAAGAAGATAGCAACCAGGCTGATTTCGTCAAGGGCCTTGGATCGTGTCCAGACGACTCCAGATCTATTCGTTGCTGGTTCTGTTGCACCAAAGGTCCATGGGAGGAGCTGGGATCATGCTCCAACAATTAGTATCAGAGCCACAGTGGTGAGGAAGTGGTTCTAAGTATGAGAAGTTGAAGATCCCAAGTGCTGAAAATTTTCAGCAAGGTACCATCAAGGTATATTCTACACTTCTTGATTTTATATTGCTTGTTTGGCTTGGATCCAGTCATGGGCAGCAATATGAAGGTCGAGTTCGAGAAGTTTGATGGCAAGGAGAATTTTTTCATGTGAAAAATTTGAGTGGAGGACTTCTGGTGCAAGCAGATCTGGATCAGGCTTTGGATGAGAAGCCTGAGGGAATGACAGATAGACAGTGGGCATCGTTGGAGAAGAAAGCATGCTCGGTGATCAGAGGATGTTTGGCGGATGCGGTGTTGTATTCGGTGCTGGAAGAAAAGACCCTGAAGGGCCTTTGGTCGAAGTTGCACACATGTATATGGGGAAGAATATGTGCAACAAGCTGATGCTGAAGAAGAGGTTGTACAGTCTTCGGATGCCAGAGAGATCTGATGTGATTAGCCACATTCAGAGGTTCGACCAGTTGTGCACGGAGTTGGTGAATATCGGGGTGAAGCTGGATGAGGAGGACAAGTCTCTATTGCTTCTATGTTCGCTGCTTGAATCATATGATTCTTTGGTGACTACACTGCTCTACGGCAAGGAGACTCTGGAGTATGAGGACATGGTCTCGGTGCTGAGGTCGAATGAGCAGAGGGAAAAGTTGACCAGAGATCGGGCTCCCCAGGAGGGTTTGGCAGTAGGGGAGAGGACAGGCAGAGGCAGAGGCAGAAGCAAGTCCAGGGGGCGGTCCAAGTCCAGGAAGGGAAAGAGAGAGGTGAAATGCTTCAAGTGTAACGAGTTCGGGCACTTCAAGCGAGAATGTCCACTATGGAAGAGCAAGAAGGGAGAAAGAAGTGGCTCAGAATCAGTGAGTGCAGTTGCGGGGCAGCAGGTGGAGGATGATCTACTTATGATATCAGATGGTCACAGGCATTACACAGAGGAGTGGACACTAGACTCTGCGTGCTCACATCACTACACACCACACAGGTCTTGGTTTGTGACATACACCAAGATAGATGAGGGATCAGTGACTCTAGGCGACAATCATCCTTGCAAGGTGGCTGGCATAAGGACAGTCAGGGTGAGGATGCTTGATGGGATTGTGAGGACATTGACAAATATAAAGCACATCCCGGAGCTGGAGAAGAATCTGGTGTCACTAGGCTACTTGGAGCGTAGTGGATACAGCTTCAGCAGTAGGGCTAGAAGCGGAGTACTGAACATCTCCAATGGAGCTATGGTGGTGATGAGAGGCAGGAGGTTGGACAATAACCTCTATCGCATGGAGGGATCTGTGGTGACCGGAGAGTCTGATGCAGCAGCTGCAGCACAGGACCAGCAGGGGGCTTACAGGATGTGGCACTACCGCCTAGGCCACATGGGTGACAGAGGGCTGAGGGAGTTGAGTAGGAGAGGACTCATCTCTGATCTGGAGGATGGTGCTACAGGGGAGATCTATGAGCCTTACCAGATGAAAAAGTAGAGAAGAGTTCAGTTCACCATCAGTACAGCCTGGAGTGCAGCCCCTCTGGAGTTAGTACACACGGATGTGTGGGGACCAGCCCCAGTTTTAGCTAGGAATGGGGCCAGATACTTCATGACCCTGATTGATGATTTCTCAAGGAAGCTCTGAATTTACTTCATGAGAGAGAAGTCAGAGGTCTTCACCAAGTTCAAGATCTGGAGAGCTGAGGTGGAGAAGGAGCAGGGAAGGAGCGTGAAGTGTCTGAGGTCAGACAATGGTGGGGAGTACACCAGCAGAGAGTTTCAGGACTACTGTGAAGAGTGTGGGATCAGGAGACACTTCTCAGTTAGGGGAACTCCACAGCAGAATGGGGTGGCCGAGAGGATGAACAGAATACTTTTGGAAAAGGCACGATGCATGAGGCTGCAGGCAGGGCTTCCAAAGGAGTTCTGGATTGACACAGTAGACGCAGCAGGTTACTTGGTCAATCGGTCACCTCACACCAGGTTGGATGGCAGGCTTCCAGAGGAGGTGTGGTCTGGGAGGACAGTTGGGCTGGGCCATCTACGGATATTTGGGTGCACGACCTATGTGCACATTGGTGCTGGTGAGCAGAGCAAGCTAGACGCTAGATCACTCAAGATGGTGTTTCTAGGCTATCCGCGAGGAGTCAAGGGATACAGGCTGTGGGATCCCTTGGAAAAGAAGGTCATCATTAGTCGGGATGTGACTTTTGATGAGGAGTCAGTCCTTCGAAGGTGAGCAGGCATGGAGGAGCAGCAGGAGCAGGAAGAGGTCCAGCAGTGCGCTGCTGGACAGCTTACCTCTTTTATTTTGCCTCTTGCAGGTACTATGGGAGGACATGACATTCAGGTGGAGAACCTACCTAAGGTGTCTCCACAGGTGGAGAGGACTCAGATGGATGATCGAGGCGGAGAGGTCCAGCAAGAGTGAGCTGGATCGAGGACTGATATCGATGTTGCCCTACACAAGCCCAAGAGGACCATCAGGCAACCGGACCGATATGGCTTCGAGAAGATGCTGTCATATGTCCTGGTGACAGCGAATGGAGACCCATATACGTATCAGGAGGCTATTGAGAGCCAGGACAGAGAGCGGTGGGTCCAGGCGATGTCCGAGGAGATGCAGTCTCTCCACCAGAACCAGACGTGGCGATTGATGCAGTTGCCACAGGGGAAGAGGCCCATTGGCTACAAATGGGTCTACAGTCGCAAGGACAGAGTGGAGCTGGTTGAGGCCTTGGGACATCAAGGTGGAGATTGTTATGATCTAGGTGGTGTGACCAAGGCCCAGGGGACCAAGGCTAAGGCCAAGGTCAATCATTCATGAGCGCTTCATGGAGGCTCTATGGCTAGTTGGGCCCTAGGTTGAAAGGCTGTGGGTCTTTCGGGTTCTTGAGGTCCAGGTTATGTGGGCCTTAAGGGACCAACTCTTTATGGACCAGGTCTGGGCCTAGGATAGGTGAGATTAGATTAAGTCATGGGTGTACATGGACTTGGGTTAACCTAATCTCCCATAGAGTTGGTCAAGGGAGTTTTGGGTTTGGATCACTTGACCCGGTGTTTATATATACATGTACTGTGTATAGGTTGGATTAAGCCAAGAAAATACAAGACTCTTTCTCCCAAGTCTCTCTCTCTCTTCTCCCTCTCTCTCCAGCAATCTTCCATGCACCAGGAGCAAGAAACCCTAGGGTTTCTTGCCGCCAGTCCATAAAAGGAAAGAAAGGAAGGGAGGTGCTAGCCCCTTCCCCCCCTTGCAGCCACCTACCAGATCTGCTCTCTCCCTCTTGCAGGTGCCCAAACACCAGGTTCAGGATCTGAAATCTCTTGAGAAGAGGTTGGTACAAGTCCCTCTCAGATCTGGAGTTGATCTGAGGTCGTTTGAGGCACGGGTGAGATCTCCATCAACAGTTCTACAAAAAGGTTGCAGCAGGATAGATCTGCGAGGTCTGTCTCCATCTATCTTCTTCTCCATCTAGAATATCCCGATTCGAGATCTACAAATTGGAGGACCTCGGTCCAGGTCTGATCTGGTTGGGTACCAGATCTTGAATTTTTTAGATGTGGTTTCAAAGGCATTCTTCATCTGGAATGAAAAGCTGACGAAGAAGACAACAACCAGTCTGATTTCGTCAAGGGCCTTGGATCGTGTCCAAACGACTCCAGATCTATTCGTTGCTGGTTCCTCTGCACCAAAGGTCCGTAGGAAGAGTCGGGATCGTGCTCCAACACTCTTCAAGCCCTACACTCGTCGTTTCTCCTCCCTTTCCTTTCCTGCTCTTATCTCCCTTCTCTCTTCATCTTTTCCTACTTTGCCCTCTTATCCCTTGGAAGCCTCTCTTGCACCCTTGATGGCCGCAAAATCTAGCAACTCTTATGACTAACATCTCTCATGCTTCTAGGAACATTTACATTAACGGTAACATGTTAACTCGATGAAACTAGCAGCCTTGGCAAGTCCCACCGCGTTTTTCAAGGTCTCGATTGCCATAATCCAAAGCTACTCTGTTAACCAGATAAATAATACTACTAGCAGCTACATCAATCAAAATAATAATATGGAGAAATCTAACAAAAAGCATACAAAACGTGTTGCACCATCACTCTTTCATATATAGCAAATATCTTGATGAGAATGGTTTAGAATTTATATTAGTCACCAATATCACTGCAATCACAAAAAAGTGATTGGAAGAGCCTTTTATAAACTTCGGGTAATTTGTACCCAACCAGTTAATTAGTCTAAAAAGAAAAGTCTATGCCATTGGTTCGCCCTGAAGATTGCTGCAATTTACAAAATTAATGTGGTTCATGATACATTACTGTTGGGTATAAAATACCCACAGCCGAAACCCCCAACGGAATCGACGACGGAACAGCACGGCTCCGCCCGGGCTTCTACGGGAGCCGGGCTCCACCACCGATATCGACAACGGCACGGCTCCGCCCGGACTCCTACGGGAGCCGGGCTCTACCACCGACATCAACAGCAGCTCGGCTCCGCCCGGACTCCTACGGGAGCCGGGCTCCGCCTTCGACATCAACAGCAGCTCGGCTCCGCCCGGGCTTCTACGGGAGCCGGGCTCCACCACCGACATCGACAACGGCACGGCTCCGCCCGGACTCCTACGGGAGCCGAGCTCCACCACCGACATCAACAGCAGCTCGGCTCCGCCCGGACTCCTACGGGAGCCGGGCTCCGCCTTCGACATCAACAGCAGCTCGGCTCCGCCCGGACTCCTACGGGAGCCGGGCTCCGCCTTCGACATCAACAGCAGCTCGGCTCCGCCCGGGCTTCTACGGGAGCCGGGCTCCACCACCAACATCGACAACGGCATGGCTCCGCCCGGACTCCTACGGGAGCCGGGCTCCACCACCGACATCAACAGCAGCTCGGCTCCGTCCGGACTCCTACGAGAGACGGGCTCCGCCTTCGACATCAACAGCAGCTTGGCTCCGCCCGGACTCCTACGGGAGCCGGGCTCCGCCTTCGACATCAACAGCAGCTCGGCTCCGCCCGGACTCCTACGGGAGCCGGGCTCCGCCTTCGACATCAACAGCAGCTCGGCTCCGCCCGGACTCCTACGGGAGCCGGGCTCCGCCTTCGACATCAACAGCAGCTCGGCTCCGCCCGGACTCCTACGGCAGCCGGGCTCCGCTTTCGACATCAACAGCAGCTCGGCTCCGCCCGGGCTTCTACGGGAGCCGGGCTCCACCACCAACATCGACAACGGCACGGCTCCGCCCGGACTCCTACGGGAGCCGGGCTCCACCACCGACATCAACAGCAGCTCGGCTCCGCCCGGACTCCTACGGGAGCCGGGCTCCGCCTTCGACATCAACAGCGGCTCGGCTCCGCCCGGACTCCTACGGGAGCCGGGCTCCGCCTTCGACATCAACAGCAGCTCGGCTCCGCCCGGACTCCTACGGGAGCCGGGCTCCGCCTTCGACATCAACAGCAGCTCGGCTCCGCCCGGGCTTCTACGGGAGCCGGGCTCCACCACCGACATCGACAACGGCACGGCTCCGCCCGGACTCCAACGGGAGCCGGGCTCCGCCTTCGACATCAACAGCAGCTCGGCTCCGCCCAGACTCCTACGGGAGCCGGGCTCCGCCTTCGACATCAACAGCAGCTCGACTCCGCCCGAGCTTCTACGGGAGCCGGGCTCCACCACCGACATCGACAACGGCATGGCTCCGCCCGGACTCCTACGGGAGCCGGGCTCCACCACTGACATCAACAGCAGCTCGGCTCCGCTCGGACTCCTACGGGAGCCGGGCTCCGCCTTCGACATCAACAGCAGCTCGGCTCCGCCCGGACTCCTACGGGAGCCGGGCTCCGCCTTCGACATCAACAGCAGCTCGGCTCCACCCGGACTCCTACGGGAGCCGGGCTCCGCCTTCGACATGAACAGCAGCTCGGCTCCGCCCGGACTCCTACGGGAGCCGGGCTCCGCCTTCGACATCAACAGCAGCTCGGCTCCGCCTCTGGCATCAACTGCAGCACAGCTCCCTCCGGCATCAACTGCAGCACAGCTCCGCCCGGACTCCTACGGGAGCCGGGCTCCGCTCTCAGTATCAGCTGTTGGTAAGCTCCGTCCGGACTCCTACGGGAGCCGGACTTCATCTTTAACTTTGATTGCAGAGGGCTCCGCCCGGACTCCTATGGGAGCCGGATTCCGCTTTCAGTATCCACTGCAAGTAAGCTCCGTCCGGACTCCTACGGGAGCCGGACTCCACCCACGACCCCAACCGAAAGGAGGACCCCTCCCGAACTTCTACAGA
The DNA here is from genome assembly GCF_000442705.2 of Elaeis guineensis. Lineage (NCBI taxonomy): Eukaryota > Viridiplantae > Streptophyta > Magnoliopsida > Arecales > Arecaceae > Elaeis > Elaeis guineensis. The sequence continues at coordinate 37,529,027 of NC_026007.2, read as the reverse complement.
GGCCGAATTCCGACCGCTGCCGAGCTTCGATCAACAGATTCGCACCCCCTGGCAGATCACAATAACAACCATGATTCTGTTCCACTTCTTGTAGCGGATTCCGCGCGGCTCCATCACCCCCTGCGGCGGACCCATCACTCTCTGACAGGCTGTGTCAACGGTCACGATTCTGCTCCGCTCCCTGCGGCAGGTGCTGTACGATTCTACTACTCGCTGACAACTAGCGGCAACGGACGCCGCTCCACTACCTGCAAAAGGCCCTACGTGGCGGGCTATGACAATAGCCACGGGTCTACTCCACTACCCTTCGCAATAAATTCTCCTGACCATGGGCGGCCCACTACCAGACGGTTACAAATGTCGCCATCAATCCGTTGTCTCCTCCGCCTATAAAAGGGGGACTCAGATACGTTATTCTCTAAGCTCATTTTTTTATCTCCAAACTCTGCTAAATTCTCCGTTCGAGCACTCCATTCTTGTTGAGGCAGAGAACTGACTTGCGTCGAAGGGTCTTGTCGGAGCAACCCCACCTCCGGTTTAGACTTCCCTTGCAGGTCCCGGCGGCGACCGCGGCTTCTCCGACTCCAGCTTCTCCGGTGCAAGTAGATTTTTGCACCAATAATTACTATCAACAAATTTTAACATTGAATGGATTGGATTTATTTTGCTGTAGTTGCATCAATTTTATAATTAACAGCAATTTCCAGCTCCTAAATTAGAAGGCATGCATAAATTTCTTGATACCCTTTAATCAAATAAAAGCAATATCGCGGTTAGCCATAATATTTCTTCTCAGGTGTAGCATGTGAGCCCACGCAGAGATTGACTAAATTTATATCCAGCTGACCACTTCAGTTGGATTCCTGCAGGCAAATTGTCGGCTTCCCACGTCGCAATCTTTGGATCTTCCAGCTGCGTGATGAGAAATTTTTTACCAAAAAAAAAAAAAAGAGAGAAATAAATTTTAAGCATTAATTAAAATAGAATAAAAATAACAGCCAACACTAAAAACAAAAAATAATAATATCCTTGCAACCCAACAGGAGTTTTGTACGTATATGGGCACGACGACCAAATTCATGAAAACTGAAAAAAATAAAACCATCCCGAGTTGCGACGTGAACCACCCACCACCTTCAATCCAGCCGGAGGGCGAAGATGTCCGTCGACGGCAAGTTGCGGTGCTCGGTGGCCGGCAGGGACGGGGGAGGTGGGGTTTCGTCATCATCCAGGCCACAGAAGAAAGGGTCCTTGAGGAGCTCGGCGGCGGAGGGCCGGGCGCGGGGCTTGGCGAGGCAGCGCTCGATGAAGGCCCGGACCTCGGGGTCACGGACCTTGCCCAAGGCCGCCGGGCGCACCCCAGCCGTAACCTTGCGGTAGATCTTGGGGATGCTGTCGCACTCGCTGTAGGGGATCTCCAGCGTCACCATCTCCAGAACACACATCCCGAACGAGTAGATGTCCACCAGCTCCGTGTACTGCTCCTCGTACAGCTCCGGCGCCATGAACTCCGGCGTCCCCAGTATCGAGTGCGCCGCGTGGCTCTTCCCCACGATCGCCGCCAGCCCCAAGTCCCCGATCTTCACCTGCAACCACCTACCCATTAAAAAATTGGCACCCACATCGGTGTCTGAAGGGCGGTTCCTTTCGCGGTCGTACCTGGCCGACGTTGCCGTTGATGAAGACGTTGCTGCAGTTGAGGTCGCGGTGGATGATGCAGGGGTCGTGGTTGTGGAGGTAATCGAGGCCGACGAGGATCTGGCGGGACCACTTTTTGAGGGCCTTGAGGGAGACGTGGCGGTGGCGCTTCCGGTACTCGCGGAGGTCGCCGGAGGTGCAGACCTCGGTGATGAAGTTGAGGGTGCTCTGCTCGGCGTTGGTCCACACCCGGTAAAGAGCGATGATGTTGTCGTGGCGGAGCTCACGGAGGAGATGCACCTCCGCGAAGAGCCGGTCCATCATCGGACGGTTCTCGCGGAATCTCCGCAGACTCACCTGGTTCCACGCCACCTCGATCCCCTCTTCTTGGTCGAACGCCCGGTAGACCTTCTTCACCGCACCGAACCCCAGCAGCTCCGCGTACCGTCCGTACCTCCCCGTCGGGTCCACCTCCACGAACGGCTCCGCGTCCTTGTCCTCCGCCACCGTCGCCGCCGCAACGCACGGCATCCCTCCGATGCTTCGGTGATGAAACGAAATCAAATAAGAACCCTGGTTTTCCCCAAAAAGAATGTCCGGTTAGAAAACCCTCGCTAGGAACACCGATCTTGAGATCAAGAAAGCGAGATCGAGCGAGACATACTTCGAAATCCAGTGGAGATCTCGCAGAAACCCTAGCTCGATCAAATAAATACGGAAGACGAACAGATCACGAGGGAATACAGAGTTCTCTCTTCTTTCAGGTGCTGCGTCGTCGGGGCCATTGAAGCTGAAGAAATAGCAAAAGAATTCCCAATAAAAAAACAAGAAATCACCGCCGCCAAGAAGAGAAACTCCATCAGTCATGAACCAAAGATCCGAAGCAGCAAATAAACCCTCAAATCTTAACCAAGATTTGCGGGAAAAAAAAAAGTAGGAAAAAAAAAAGAGATCGGATCACGAGATTACCAGAAAAGATTAGATCTTCAAAACCCAGAGAACTTGGAGAGCACAAGAGAGAGGGAGAGAGGTCGCACGAGGAAAGGGGAAAGAAGGGAGCAGATATTTATACTACTTGAGAGTCCGAGTCGGGTTCACGCTGCTGAGATGTTGGAGAGCCGTCCGTGTCCGAGATCGATAACGTGGCAGCTATCCAGATATGTACAGTCCTTGCCGCGGATTGCCAAGCGGAAGCTTCGACTTAACTCGTCATCCGCCGATTATACACGTGATGCTTCGAGGTGATGGTAATAGAAAATTGAATCTCAAAGGCCACGTGTATAGCATTTAGACATCCACCTAGGATTGATAATCATAATCCGCTGCAGGATGGAACTAACCGTCGACGGTGGAGATAACGTCGAGTTTTTGTTTCTTCTCGAGCCGTTGGAGCGGGATTAGGAATCCCAATCTCGCTCCGTCCCCAAGCCCGCCCCGTGTTTGGCGGGTGGGATCGAGGGTCCGAAAACATAGAAATCGACGTATGGTGCGGTGGCTTTTATCCTAGCCGTCCAAGCTGGTGGGGTTCGGATGGGATTGTGATGTGGGACGTTAGCTTTAGATCGGACGGAGAGATTGCGGCCCCGTGCACTTTCATTCGCTTGGGCACTAAGCCTAGGGGTGGCGGCAAGTCCACTGGGCCGGAGGTGATGGTTGGATAGGAGACTAGGATTTTTTAAAAGAAATTCGGGTTAGATAAAATTGGGTGGTTGGAGAAATAATTGGATGTGAGATATTATCCTAGCATGGGTTTGAGCTGCGCTGTTATCCGGTCCATCGGTCTTTTAGATTCGTGCCATGTAAGGAATGGTAGTAGATACTGGTTGATATTCGGACATCATACAATACATATACATCATCAATCAAGGTCATCAAGCAAAGTTACCTGCCAACCATAAGAGGATGAGCTTTGCGTCAATTGGAGGAGAAGGTTTGAGCAAAACCAATCACATTTTTGCACACTTTTCAGTAACTTGTTTTCCACCCTGGAGCAAGAGTTAAATAATGTTAAGTTAGATGGGGAGCTCTGCCTGATATCCATAGCTACCTAAATCTAATGATCTTATTATGGTGGCTGGTGAAACTTTACCTTTTCCATTTTTTTCACCTTTTCTGGGATCCAAGGGGGCTCTAACTCTACCTACTACTTCATACCCATAATCTCACCTAAGCAAGGGCTTAAGCTCCTGGTCAGATCGAGCCAAAGCTCCAAGTCAGATTGAGAATCAAGGCACGAACTAATACCACTTGAAATCGAACCCTACTTTTTTCTTTGGAGGGTAGTGGAAATAATTTAAGCAAGTTTTTGGTAGTACTTTGATTTGCAATTTTGCATCAAGCACTTCAAGAGGGGGGGGGGGGAGGTTATTTTTTGACATTTCTTTCGAGAAGGTATTTCGTTCAGGCAAGTAAGCCTTGCAAGGAGCTTTATAACTGCAAAATTGGTCGTTGAAAAATATATATAACTCTATGATAACTATGCCAATCAAATTTGCTTATAGCAAACATAACTATTCCATAAAATAATCATCATAAACTCTTCTCTAGCATAAAGATTATTAGAAAATTGGATAGGATGCATGTATAGACTTCAAAACTTTTCAATCGTAGGAGAAAAATAATCAGGTTAAACTTTTTAACCCCATATATATTAGATCTCATCTAATCCTATCCAAACCCAGGAGTAAAGACATGCATATAATCTGAAAAATAAAATAAGGATGAGATCAAATCTCTATATCTTTGTGCGGATAGAAATTTACCGCTATCGATGATCTCAGATTCGAAGGTCCTTGAGCCTCACACTTGTCCGACCTCATAGGTATCTACCAGGATTAACCTTGAATCCTTCTCATATTAGATTTTTCTTCTCTAAGAAAAATCTATGCCTCTTTAAATCTTGATCAGTAAATGATCTGAACTATAACTTTAACCTTTGAACTGCAGCCTCCTTCTTCTCATTTTTTGCTGTAGAAGAGGACCCTTCTTCTTCTTTGGCATGTGGAATATAGAACTCCCAACCCTTGGGCATGGGAAAGAGAAGAGGGAGAGAGGGTGTGGCATGGAGAAGGGGAGAGGAGAGTTTTTGTTTCACAAAATTCTATTTTTTTTTTCAAACCCTAAGAGACTGTCTCTTTAAATAGATCATTCTTTGATCCAAATCAAAAACTAGTTAACTTAAAAATGCATGTCTTTATCTCATAATGATTTTTATCTTTTTAATTTGATTTTTTTATTAAAATCAGACTTAATTGATAGGACATTAACCTCTTTTGGCAAGCATATGGGGCGTCCTAGTCAGATAAAGCGGTCTGAGTGGACGCCCCTTGCAATAGAGGGCAGATAGATAGGGCACCAACACTTGGCGCTGTTGGCATCCCCTTAGGGTTTTCATGCACAAGAGAGGGGGCTAGCCACTCTCTCTCTCTTTCCTTCCACACCAATGCAAGAGAGAGGGTGGGCTCCTCTCTCTTCCTCATGCCAATCCAAGAGATGGCGCCCAAGAGAATTTTCGAAAAGAGTTGCATGGCGCCATCTTTTCTTTCCCTTAATTCCATACATAATATCAGAAAATAAATGAAAAAAAATGAGGAGATAATTTAGCCAACTCATTGACTTAATCCAATCCTCTTGGGCTCACAATTAGATGTCCAGCTAAATCCTAATAGATTTATATTAGATTCAATATAATGGACTTGATCCAATTGAAGTCTCAAGAAGAATTAGGTTTAACCATGTGCTAGCATGGTTCTCTTAAATCTAATAGGATTTCAATAAATCCTAATCCAATTAGAACTTCATAAGTTTAATTAGTAAATTCAAGATTAAATTTCTTAATATGTGACTCCATAGGTTTCATTCTATCTGGTAGTGAGATATATTGTGATTTCTATCACAATATCATTTAAACTATTTTCAATGGGTTGGAACAATTCTAACTCTATCCTTCAAGGATCATCGATCATCAAGACGACGTCTGATGAGTCTCACAATCTATCAGTGACACCTAGCAGTATGTAGTGGTAACTCAGTAGAATGAAAGTATGAACTTCTAAGTACAGTTATCGTATGATTCAGTCTTTTTATCATGAATTTCAATTTGACGGAGGTCATGGAGAACTCGTCAGATCCCATCATTAGTCATATGCAAGATTGTCTCGACTCGAGTTTATTTATGAATCTCGTAAAATTTTTTTTTCAGTATTTATACTTGTTTTAGCCAAAGACCTTCTAAACTTAGTCTCACGAATCGCATAGGACTTCTCCTTTTCTACTAAGGATGATAGATTTCATCTAAGTGTATCCTACTCTAAACAGTGAATCTGAACCTATTGAAGCCAACATACACAGTAAGGATCTGAATAGTTACGGATCAAGAAAATATGCAGTAAAACTCAGTAGTCTCGTTGCGAATAGCTAATGACACCATAGGTCAAAGGACCACTCACACCACTGCAGTATCGAGAAGATCACTAACGAGTGAGTAGACATCCATGTGGTTTTTCATGTTGGTCACGCTCAATATAAGTTATTCTCTAACAACTATCTGTATCCTATCCCAGTATTCCTATACTACAGACCTGAGACTTATCTGCCCACAAGAGAGGTGAACTGTGCACCGATCTCGAATTGATTGATCACTATTCTCTATGACAATCTTTTGATCGAAAGTATTTAAAAATTAATTACTAATTAATATATATCTCAAATTTTCAACACTTTGAGAATATACAAAAATCATCTTTGTTAATTTTTACGATAAATCATGGACACATAAACATGATTGAAATAAAAAAAAATTATTAATAATAAAAATATTATAAGTACAAGATTAAGCTCTGAAATTATAAAATGTGTCAGCCAACAATTAACTTTTAGGGTTCAAATCTAACAAACTCCCACTTGACGTAAAGCCAATTGGCCATATATCTAAGATCCATGTTCTCAAGGTGAGCTTCGATCTTCTGCTGGCTAAGAGATTTGATCAGCGGGTCCACCACGTTTAGCGCAGAGTCGACTCTCTGTACCTCGACGAACTTCTTATTGAGGTATTTGTGAATGATGTGAAATCGTCGCTCTATATGCTTGGACTTCTGATAAGACCTGGGCTCCTTAATGAAGACTATGGCACCATTGTTGTCGCAATACAGTGCAATGGCATCTGATGGCATCACATCCAGCTTCGCAATGAATTTTTTGAATCAAAAATCTTCCTTAACAGCTTCAAAGGTGGCGATGTACTCAGCTTTCATGTCGAATCTATAATGATCGGCTGCTTGAAATTCTTCCAGCTAACCACACCACCATTACACAAGAAGATACATCCTGATGTAAATTTTCTATCATCAAAATCAGTCATGAAGTTTGAATCAGTGTATCTCTCAACTTTCAGCTCCGATCCTCCACCAAAGATCAACAACAAATCCTTAGTCCTTCTCAAGTACTTAAGGATATTTTTAACAGCAATCCAGTATTCTTCATCTGGATTCGCCTGATATTTACTTGTGACACTTACGGCAAGGACTATATCAGGTTGTGTACATAACATGGTATACATAAGGCTGTCTATTGTCGAAGCATAAGGGATCTTGCTTATGCACTGGATCTCCTCAGGTGTGTTGGGACACATCTTCCTGGAGAGATGAATACCATTTCTAAGGGGCAAAAGACCCCTCTCGGAGTTTTCATGCTAAACCTTTTCAACACCTCCTCTATATACATTCACTGTAGGAGTCCTATCATCCTCTTAGATCTATCTCTATAGATCTTTATACCAAGAATGTAGAAAGCTTCTCCTAGATTTTTTATGGTAAACTCTTTTGACAATCATACTTTGACTGATGTCAGTATGAAAATATCATTCTCAATTAGGAGGATATCATTCATGTATAATACGAGGAATGTGACAGTGCTCCCACTGATCTTTTTGTACACACATAGCTTCTCCTCATTTTTGATGAAATCAAATATTTTGATCACATCATTAAAGCGAGTGTTCCAACTTTGAGATGCTTGCTTGAGTCCATATATGGACCTTTACAGCTTGCAGACCTTGTGATCACTATTACTGGATATGAAATCCAAAGGCTGCTCCATATAGATATCTTCCTCAAGATTTTATTTAGGAAGATAATTTTCACATCCATCTGCCAAATTTCATAATCATAAAAAGTTACTATGGTAAGTAAAGTACGGATGGATTTCAGTATGGCCACGGATGAAAAAATTTTATGATAGTCAATGCCTTCGCATTAACTATAATCTTTCGTGACTAACCTTGCCTTATAGGTCTCTACATTACCATCTGATCTAATTTTTTTTTATAAATCTATTTACACCCAATAGGTAAATATCTTCAGGTGGATTTACTAAGGACCAAACTGAAGCAAAATTCAGTGTAGGGGTAAAATGGTAATTTTAAAACTTTTTTAAAATTATGATTTTACAGTAAAAAATATTAATTAATCTAATTAATTAACATGTGTTTACCCTACACTAGGATCTAAATATGATATACAGCATGCATACATTTAAATTTAAAATTCGAATTTAAACAGTAAACACTTTACTGTAATATGTTCAGAACACAATATCTTTGTACGGATAGTAGATCACCATAATTTGATCACCGTCGGGAGAGTCTGATCATCGTGATGCAGCCACACAGTATGTCTGACCTCTGTGGATCATCCACATGAGACTCCCGATCTGATCGGCTCCTCACGGGTGCTAGCTCGTAGTAGAGCCCTTTCGACAGTCGATGCTGATCGAACTCCTTCGATCGATGTCTGTCGATTCTTTGGATGCTCCAGATCATCAACAGACGTGCTTGAGAAAATATTGAAGATCTTTCTAAAATTTGGTGAGCTCACGACACTCGTAGCTCACCTTCTCACTTCCCGAACCCCAGGCTAAAACCCTAGGATACACTAAGAAAAACTCTGCGCCCTTTTTTCTTTCTTTTCTTTCTTTTTCTCTCGAAAGGTTTTGGACCTTCACCTCACACAGAAAGGTCCCTCATGCCCCAAACTTTCTCTCCAAAAATTCTTACGCACGCCCCACTTTTCTCCCCTTTTTAAAACAACATCGAACGTGCTTATCCGCGTGAGAGGATAAAGATAAGTGGTTGTACATTTGAATTCAAATTGAGTTTGAATTCAAATGCAAATCAACTCATCCCTATCCACTTATGGCGTGAGAAGAGAAGGGCGTGGACTCTTTGTGCGTGGAAAGGTTTCATGAGAAACCTTTTCTCGTGTAAGTTATGTGGCACACAAGATGGATAAGCATGAAGGCACAAGAGATAAGTTATCCATTCAAATTCAAACACGCTTTGAATTTGAATGGTTAACTAATCAGCTTTATCCATCCATATGGTGCACAAAAGTGGGCATGGGGAGGGCTTTGCATGAAAAGAAATTCATGAGAAATTTCTTCTCGTGAATTCAAATGGGCGCAGTGGATGTGAGGTGGCGCAGGGAGTTTGGGTCAAGGTGGTTTCATTATTTAAATCAACCTAATTGAACCAAATAAGTTAGGCCCAATTAGACTAATTTAAATCCAACTTAATTAGACTTAATTAGGCTCAATAAAATCCTAATCAAATCAAAAATTGACTAAGCCCAACTCCTGATCAAATCAGGAACCACACCATCTCGACGATTAGGTCAACTCTTAACCTAATCGGGTCAAACCCAACTGAATCCAATTCAATTGGACTTGATCCAAAAATAATTACTCAATCAAATTGAGTTAATTAATGATCAAATCACTAATTAAATCTCTCATAAATATTGAGTCCAAATTTGATGGGCAATCGGGTATTAAAGTCCATCAATATGAAACCTTGATTGAAGAGTCCCAAACCAGTGGGACTCTTGATCCCGGTACCCAAAATGTATGGGACTCATGATCAGAGAATCCTGATTCTCGATCACAGAGTCTCAAATATGTAGGACTCATAGTCCATGAATACTAAGACTCTTCATCAGCCATCAGATCAGATAGGAACCTCTAATGTGTGTGACCCCACAGGTTCGAACCTAAGCCGGCAGCACAGGAACCAATTTTTGTACTAATCAAAGTGATCATCTAGCAATGGTACCCGATGTCTGGATAGATCGAATAGTCACAATCGCAACATTCAGAACCTACGTGAATATGATTACTGTATAATTCATCCCTTTTGACCCCTGTGTTTAGGATGACTCAGGGTTAAACTGTTAACCCTGATTAGATCATCCGAGGCGTGCTCAACTCAAACAGTCCTGTGACTCCTCACTAGGACTACCCTGGCCAAGGTTTTGCTAAATTGAAACACGACTGTACACAACTCCTGAATTGGAGTGGTCAATCCCATCTTGACACACACACCGACAAGTCAAGTACTTGACTACACCCAGCAACCTTCCGTCATTGAATTAGAAATTCAGGTAGTCCAGTGTCTAAGTGCAGTGAGTTGCTTGCAAGTCACCGTGGAGGTCTTAGATCAGAGGGACATTTATACCCATATCCCATCCGAGTAAATCTTGACAGCAGAAATAGCTCCAGAGTCGGTCACATTCAGTGCAGATGTACCCTTACATCTCACTTGTATGCCATACCAGTGTCTCCACACTCCTTGGTTAAGAGGATAACCAACCTATATGGCACATAACGACCTATGCTTGATAAACATTATTATCCTTGGTAACAATGTATCATTTGGTCACGAACAGGTTTAAGGACTAAACGATAAATCCTCCTTTGTCGAGTCTAAATAATCCTAAGGACTTCACCACAACACAGGAGTTCATTAGAAGATGACAATTTATGATAAAAAATACCAAAATAACTTTTATTTATTTATAATTTATGTACTAATACAACAAAGAGCACAACCGTCAACAGGTTGACGATTGGCTTTGGGATACTATTCCTAACAATCTCCCACTTGGCCTAAAGCCAATCAGTGCAGTATCTAATACCCATCTTCGACTTGAAGTCGTTGAACTCCTTCACCGCAATGGCTTTAGTGAATGGGTCGGTCAAATTCTCTTTTCCATCGATCTTCTGAAGGTCGACGTCACCTCGATCCACAATTTTTCGGATGAGATGGTAGTGACGCAGAATATGCTTCATCCGCTGGTGTGCCTTCGGTTCCTTTGCCTGAGCAATGGCTCCAGAGCTGTCACATTTGAGCAGAACTGGACCAACAAGGGAGGGTGCTACTCCGAGCTCGGTGATGAATTTTTTCAGCCACACCGCTTCTTTGGCAGCATCTGATGCAGCGACATACTCCACCTCGCAAACTGAATCAGCCACTGTGTGCTCCTTGGAACTTTTTCAACAGACAACCCCACCATTAAAGATAAAAATAAATCCCGACACACTCTTGCTGTCTTCGTGATCAGACTGAAAACTAGAGTCTGTAAACCTTATAAGTTTCAAGTCCGATTCACCATAAATAAGCCACTGATCCTTAGTATATCTTAAATACTTCAGGATGGTTTTAACAACCTTCCAGTGATTCTCCCCTGGATCAGATTGGTATCTATTCACTACTCCTAGTGAGTATGCCACATCTGGTTGTGTACATGTCATGGCGTATATGATAGATCCCACTGTCGAAGCATATGGAATTCTACCCATACGCTCTTTCTCTTGAGGTATTATCGGACAATCCCTTTTCGAGAGAAAAATTCCATGGCCTATCGGTAGATAGCCTTTCTTGAAATTCTCCATGCTGAACCTTTTCAGCATAGTATCAATGTACGTGGACTGGGATAAGCCAAGCAGCCTTTTAGATCTATCCCTATAGATCCTCATCCCTAGGATGTAGGAAGCTTCTCCCAGATCCTTCATGGAGAATTATGACGACAGCCAAATCTTTATTTTCTGTAATGCAGGGACATCATTTTCGATTAAGAGAATGTCATCCACATACAATACAAGAAATACTACTACTGGATCATTAGCCCACTTATAAATGTAGGGTTCTTCTCCATTCTTAACGAAGCCATACGTCTTGATCGTCCTATCAAAATGTATGTTCCAACTCCGGGATGTCTGTTTAAGTCCATAAATGGACCTCTGTAGCCTGCACACCTTAGACTCATCTGTGGATGTGAATCCTTCAGGTTGTATCATATACATCTCTTCGTCTAGCTCTCCATTTAGAAAAGCTGTCTTCACATCCATCTGTCAGATTTCATAGTCCAGATGGGCAGCTATCGCAAGCATAATCTGAATGAATTTGAGCATTGCCACAGGAGAAAATATCTCGTCATAGTCAATACCATAATGTTGACGATATTTCTTGGCAACCAGATGGGCTTTATAGGTCTCCACCTTTCCGTCTGTGCCCCTCTTCCTCTTGATGACCCACTTACACCCTATGGGTTTTACTTCTTCGGGTGGGTCAACCAATATCCACACATCGTTGACCTTCATGGACTCCATTTCGGATTTCATGGCCTCTAGTCATTTCTCAGAGTCCGGTCTCTGCATTGCATTCATGTAGGTGATCGGATCCTTATCATTTCATCAAGTTCGATAGGATCTCCATTTCGGACCAAGAAACCATAGTATCTGTCCGGTTGACGTGGTACTCTATCAGATCATCTCAAGGGTGCAGGAACAATGGGCTCCAGATCTGATCTAATCAAATTCGGTTCAGGTTCAGCTATTTGTGTCGATTTTTTTACCTGCCGAACTTTCTCAAGTTCGACCTTTGAGGTAACAGTCCCTTCACCAAGGAACTCCTTTTCTAAAAAGATTGCCTTAAGGCTGACAAACACCTTTTGCTCATCAGCTAGGTAGAAATAATACCCTTTGGTCTCTTTTGGGTATCCTATAAAATTATACTTGTCAGACCTAGGTCCAAGCTTATCCGTAATTAAATGTTTAACATAAGCTGGACATCCCTAAACCCTTAGGTGCAAGAGTACTGGCTTACGTCCTATCCATATCTCATATGGCATTTTGGTTACAGACTTACTCGAAACCCTATTTAGAAGGTAACAAGCTGATTCGAGTGCATATCCCCAGAGGGAGATTGGCAGACCAGCAAACCCCATCATGGATCAGACCATGTCTAACAAGGTCCGATTCCTCCTTTCAGACACACCATTATCCTGTGGTGTTCCAGGAGGAGTCCACTGAGAGAGAATCCCATTCTCCCCTAAATATATCAAAAACTCATTGAAAAGGTATTCACCTCCTCGATCAGATCAAAGAGTTTTAATACACTTTTTAATTTATTTTTCTACCTCATTTCGGAATAGTTTGAACATTTCAAATGACTCCGACTTATGCTTCATTAAATAGACATACCCATACCTCGATTGGTCGTCTGTGAAGGTTATGAAGTAAAAATATCCATCTCTTGCACTTGAGCTCATGGGTCCATATACATCAAAATGTACCAGACCCAAGAGTTCACTGGCTCACTCACCTTTTCCAGTAAAAGGTGACTTGGTCATCTTTCTAAGAAGACAGGACTCACAGGTTGGAAGTGATTCACAATCATCAACTTCAAGAATTCCTTCTTGAGCCAACCTGTTTATCCTGTTCTTATTAATATGACCTAGCCTACAGTGCCAAAGGTAGACATCTGACACATTATCTATTCTAGGGTATTTACCGGAGGTTTGAACCATATTAACAGGCTGTGACAGTAAGTAAATTCCATTATCTAGTTGTCCAACAAACATTGTAATACCATTCAAAATGATATTGTAAATATTTTTTTTATTAAAAATTGATAACCGTATATGGCCAAAAGGCCTGCAGAAATAATATTTAATAAAAAGCTTGGACAATAGTGATATTCACTCAGAATTACATTACGAGAATTGATTACAAGGTTTATGATTCCTAAAGCTAGAACTGAAACTTTGCTTCCATCTCCAACGTTCAGGAACCTCCCACCTTCATCAAATCTCCTACTGACCTGCAGACCCTGCATCGAATTACAAATATGATAAGGGCTTCCGGTATCCAATACCCAGATAGTAGTATCACAAATGGAAAAGTTGTAAGGTGTTATCATATAATTACCTTGCTTCTTCTTCGACCTGTTTGGGTCCAGAGAGGCAATGTATAGAGGACAATTCCTCTTCCAGTGCCCCTGCTTCTTGCAAAAGAAGCACTCCATCTGGCTCTGGTCGGGCTTGCGCTTCTTGGTCTGACCCTGTGCAGACATCCCAGCATGCGGCTGTACCTTCTTGTTCTTCTTCTTCTTGTTCTTCTTCCCTTTCTTAAAGGGTCGATGACTAGAAGAAGACCCTCCCACAACATTCACCGACTCCTTATGGAGCTGGTGGTCCTTTTCAAAGTTCTACAGCAACCCCAACAAGCCGTGGTAGTTCACTGCAGGCTTTGTCATTCAAAAATGAGTAAGAAAAGGGAGGAAGGACTTGGGCAATGAATTAAGGATCGCATCCTTACCGAGCTGCTTATGCAGGAGAAAGCCCAGTTTACTTAAGTGCTCAATCATTTTGATCATGTATAGTACATGATCAGTGACTGAGGCCCCATCCCTCATCCGAGCATTGAAAATAGCACAACTAGTTTTGTGCCTTTCAACGTCATCAGGTGTGCCAAATGAGTTGCTCAACATTTGAAGCATCTCCTGTGGCTGGGCATTCTCAAACCTATGGCTGAACTCATCATTCATTGCCGCCAGCATTATGCACCGAACGGTGGTGCGGTTGTTGAGCCACTTCAGGTAAGTATCTCGGACCGTCCCTCTCGCATTCGGGGCTGGCTCCTCGGGTGCAGGATCCATTACTACATAAAGGATCCGCTCATGCTCCAGGATGATTTTTAATTTTCGATATCAGCTATCAAAATTTGATCCCATAAGCTTGTCATTATCTAATAATGACCAAAGTGACAGGGTAGTGGCCATAGCTGCATAAAGAAAAATCAGACCTCTATTAGTACATAAATTATTAATACCAAAGACTTGAACTTTAGTCTAAAATTTCTCCCAATATTTTTACAAACTGGTAGCCTCAACCTCCAATTCAAGAAATTACTTTAATTCCTTAGTGGGTACTAGAATCCACACAGACTACACACGAGCCCAACTTTGGTTGGTCAACCCATGTGCATCTATGGGTAGGTTCATAACCAGTTATTTTTCTAAACAACTTCTAGTAATTAATTTTACCCCAGAACCTAATCAGTAGGCTTTGGCCTCCACTGAAAAGATCTGGTTAGGTCCAACCATTAACATGACTTGATTTGGTGAATCGGACCAATAAATGATCAGGCCCGACTTTGGCCGGCCAACCTGACCATCATCAGAAAGACTCAAACCAAATTATCATATTATGAATGATAATTCCATTAGTCAATAAGCACCTGGCCTTTGGGCCTCCAATGATTATTAAACTAATGGACTCAATATCACTCACTTAATGGGAGGCTATGACTTAGTTATCACTATAACTTAATCATTTTAGGGACCTAATAATTTTGAGGATTTTATTAAGTGAAGGAAGAGAAGAAATTAACCAGCTAATTTCAATCCTCCCATTGACTTCACCAAGTCAGATTAAAAAAGATTTAATTAAAGCCAGCATTAGGAGTACCTAAATCAGTCACACTGATTTACCTAATGATATGGGTGAGCCCTAATCACCAAGTGATCTAATCAAAACCTAACTCACCAGGTTGGCCAGGTAAGTGAGATCAGTGGTGGGGATATGCCATTAACTCGTCAGAGATTGAATCAATGCGAGTAGCTCTCACTTAAGAACCATTAGTCAAACTGCCGAGCTTACCTTAGACACCAACCGGTTCATTAGTTTTAATTTGATCAACTTAGTAAATAGGGTTCCACCACATAGCCATGAATTAAGTCCATCTTGGTCTAGTTAAAGACATGGACCCATTCAACTACAACTATTGGAGTTGAGTCTAGAGTGTCCTTGACCTAATCTAATTTAACTTTTGATTAGATTTGACCAATTACTCTAATTTAGTCCATTTCTTTAAGCTAACCTTAGGTCTAACCCAATTATGGACCTAATCCATCTAACCCATTGACCCACAAGTTTATGCAATTATCTTAGATCTTAATTCACAATTCTAGACCAACTTGACAACACTTAATTCTTTTAATTAAGTATTTGGGCTGATGGGTCAGGGTTTGGCTTTTTGAAAATAATTTTCCAATTTGAAAGGTTTTATTTTCTGTTCACCAAACATGTTGACTCATTTCACAAATAGATCAGCATATTTCATAAATAGCAATCCTATTGCTAATTACATAACAGAAAATAACTCAATCAAAATAAATCATGAATATTCTTTTAGATCTAATCTAACACATTCATGATAAATTTTTTAATTGAACCTTTACAATTAAGTCCTTTCGTTGCTTCATCTGTATGGGATATAATTACAGCGGCATCCCTACTGCCATAGGAGACCCCATCGAATAGGAGGAGAGGGCCTTTAAACCCTACTTTTCTCCTATGACCGGACGGTCATGGCAACCAACTCAATTCGATTACTTGCTACTTGGATCATGTATATCTAAATATATCAATTTCAAAATTTAAATTTTAAATTTCAAATTTCAAATTTTAAATTTTTGAATTTCAAATTTCAAACAAATTTCAAATTTTAAATTTTTGAATTTCAAATTTTGAATTTTAAATTTTGAATTTCAAATTTGAAATTTCAACCAAATTTTAAATTTCAAATTTTAAATTTTAAATTTTAAATTTTAAATTTCAAATTTTAAATTTTGAATTTTAAAATTTTAAATTTTGAATTTTAAATTTTAAAATTTAAATTTTAAATTTTGAATTTCAAACTTTTGAATTTTGAATTTCGAACAACTTTCAAAATTTAAATTTTAAATTTTAAATTTTAAATTTTAAATTTAAACTTTTAGATTACAACTTAATCTACATATGCAAATTCATATATCATATCTTAGAACCTTATCTGATACCAATTTGAAGCAAAATTCAGTGCAGGGGTAAAATGATAATTTTAAAACTTTTTCAAAATTATGATTTTACAGTGAAAAGTATTAATTAATCTAATTAATTAATATATATTTATCCTACACTAGAATCTAAATATGATATACAGCGTGCATGCATTTAAATTTGAAATTCAAATTTGAATAGTAAACACTTTACTGTAATGTGTTCAGAACACAATACCTTTGTGCGGGTAGTAGATCGCCATAATCTAATCACCATCGGGAGAGTCTGATCATCATGATATAGCCACACAGTATGTTTGGCCTCTGTGGATCATCCACACGAGGCTCCCGATCTGATCAGCTCCTCACAGATGCTAGCTCATTGTAGAGCCTTTTCGATGGTCGATGCTGATCGAACTCCTTCGATCGATGTCTGTCGATTCTTTGGATGCTCTAGATCATCAACAGATATGCTTGAGAGGATGTTGAAGATCTCTCTAAAATTTGATGAGCTCACGACACTCGTAGCTCACCTTCTCACTTCCTGAACCCCAGGCTGAAACCCTAGGGTACACTAAGAAAAACTCTGCGCCCTTTTTTCTTTCTTTTCTTTCTTTTTCTCTCGAAAGATTTTAGACCTTCACCTCACACAGAAAGGTTCCTCATGCCCCAAACTTTCTCTCCAAAAATTCTTACGCATGCCCCACTTTTCTCTCCTTTTTAAAATAATGTCGAACGTGCCTTATCCACGTGAGAGGATAAAGATAAGTGGTTGTACATTTGAATTCAAATTGAGTTTGAATTCAAATGCAAATCAACTCATCCCTATCCACTTATGGCGTGAGAAGAGAAGGGCGTGGACTCTTTGTGCGTGGAAAGGTTTCACGAGAAACCTTTTCTCATGTAAGTTATGTGGCGCACTAGATGGATAAGCATGAAGGCACAAGAGATAAGTTATCCATTCAAATTCAAACACGCTTTGAATTTGAATGGTTAACTAATCAGCTTTATCCATCCATATGGCACACAAAAGTGGGCATGGGGAGGGCTTTGTGTGAGAAAAAATTCATGAGAAATTCTTTCTCGTGAATTCAAATGGGTGCAGTGGATGTGAGGTGGCGCAGGAAATTTGGGTCAAGGTGGTTTCATTATTTAAACTAACCTAATTGAACCAAATAAGTTAGACCCAATTAGACTAATTTAAACCCAACTTAATTAGGCTTAATTAGGCTCAATAAAATCTTAATCAAATCAAAAATTAACTAAGCCCAACTCCTGATCAAATCAGGAACCAAACCATCTCGACGATTACTTCAACTCTTAACCTAATCGGGTCAAACCCAACTGAATCCAATTCAATTGGACTTGATCCAAAAATAATTACTAAATCAAATTGAGTTAATTAGTAATCAAATCACTAATTAAACCTCTCATAAATATTGAGTCTAAATCCGATGGGCAATCGGATATCAAAGTCCATCAATATGAAACCTTGATTGAAGAGTCCCAAACCAATGAGACTCTTGACCCCGGTACCCAAAATGTGTGGGACTTATGATCAGAGAATCCTGATTCTCGATCACAGAGTCTCAGACATGTAGGACTCATAGTCCACAAATATTTGGACTTTTCATCAGCCATCAGATCAGATAGGAACCTCTAATGTGTGTGACCCCGCAGGTTCGAACCTAAGTCGGTAGTACAGGAACCAATTTCTGTACTAATCGAAGTGACCATCTAGCAATGGTACCCGACATCTGGATAGATCGAATAGTCGTAATTGCAACATTCAAAACCTACGTGAATATGGTTACTGTATAATTCATCCCTTTTGATCCCTGTGTTTAGGATGACTCAGGGTTAAACTGTCAACCCTGATTAGATCATCCGAGTTGTGCTCAACTCAAATAGTCCTATGACTCCTCACTAGGACTACCCTAGCCAAGGTTTTGCTAAATTAAAATACGACTGTACACAGCTCCTGAACTGGAGTGGTCAATCCCATCTTGACACACGCACCGACAAGTCAAGTACTTGACTGCACCCAGCAGCCTTCCGTCACTGAATTAGAAATTCAGGTAGTCCTGTGCCTAAGTGCAGTGAGTTGCTTGCAAGTCACCGTGGCGGT
This sequence comes from Elaeis guineensis, assembly GCF_000442705.2. Classification (NCBI taxonomy): domain Eukaryota; kingdom Viridiplantae; phylum Streptophyta; class Magnoliopsida; order Arecales; family Arecaceae; genus Elaeis; species Elaeis guineensis. The sequence goes on along the minus strand of NC_026007.2, from coordinate 37,510,329 downwards.
CTCAGGTCGGAGGGACATTTATATCCATATCCCATCGGAGCAAATCTTGACAGCAGAAATAGCTCCAGAGTCGGTCACGTTCAGTGCAGATGTACCCTTACATCTCACTTGTATGCCATACTAGTGTCTCCACACTCTTTGGTTAAGAGGACAACCAACCTATATGGCACACAATGACCTATGCTCGATAAACATTGTTGTCCTTGGTAACAATGTATCATTTGGTCGCGAACATGTTTAAGGACTAAACGACAAATCCTCCTTTATCGAGTCTAAATAGTCCTAAGGACTTCACCACAACACAGGAGTTCATTAGAGGATGACAATTTGTGATGAAAAATATCAAAATAATTTTTATTTATTTATAATTTATGTACTAATACAACAAAGAGTACAACCATCAATAGGCTGACGATTGGCTTTGGGACACTATTCCCAACACAAACATGGTTAGAATGCATGGAGTCAATTTCTGACTTCATCACTTCCATCCATTTCTCAGAGTCTATCTCTAATATTACTTTATTGTAGATCTTGGGATTATTCCTAATGTCCCTATCTCCCATAAGGAATACTTCCTCTAAATCTTCTGTAAGAATACCTTAGTACCTTTCAGGAGGACAGAAGATCCTACTTGATCTACGGGGTGGAGGAGGTATCACATCTACTGGCTCATTACTGAGTTTAGGTTCTTAGACTCGATACTCTTTAGAGACTTTTTCTTCGAGCTCAATCTTCCTCCCATTACCTCCATCTTGGATAAACTCCTTTTACAAGAAGACGGCATGACGGCTTATAATCATATTGTGATCCTCAGGAAGATAGAAGTAGTATCCCATGGTTTTCTTAGGATACCTTATGAAGCAAGTCCTAAAGGACCTAGCTTCTAACTTGTTCGTCTACTGTCGCTTGACATGGATCGAACATCTTCAAATCTTGAGATACCCAAGAGTTGGTTTCTTACCATGCATAAGTCATATAATGTGGTAAGAACAGATTTAAAGGAAATTTGATTTAAAAGATAAATCATAGAAAGCAATGCATGTCCCCAAAGAAAGATAGAAAGGTCTGTGAAGCTCATCATAGACAGGACCATATCTAATAGGATCCGATTCTTTCTTTCAGATACCCCATTGAGCTGAGGCATCCTTGGAGATGTCCACTATGAGACTATGCCATTATCCTTGAGATAGGTCTGAAATTTTCCACTGAGGTATTTCTCTCCTCAATTTGATCGAAGAATCTTTATAAATTTTTCGATCTATTTTTCTACTTCATGTCTGAACTCTATGAACTTTTTAAAAGCTTCAGACTTTTGGTGCATCAGATACAAAAATTCATATCATGAATAATCATCGATAAAAGTTATAAAGTAGATATAGCCATCCCTGACTTATACATCGAATGGACCACACACGTCAGTGTGTATCAGGACTAATATCTCAGTGGTCCTTTCTCTTTGTCCCACAAAGAACAGCTTGGTCATTTTTTCTTAAAAACATGATTCACAAACCAGATAAGACTCAGAAGTCAATGGTCTAAGAAGATCATCTTTCTCCAGTTTGTTGAGTTTGTCCTCTTCAATATGGCCCAACCTAAAGTGCCACAGATACTTTTGGCTAATCCTATCTCTAAGTCTCTTAGACTCTATGACGTTCACAATTTGCTTATTAATATTTACACTCTCATCCATATACAAATAATAAAGATCGTCAATCAAGAAAGTACGTGCAATAATTTTATTTTTGAAATAAATTAAACACATATCTTTATTGAAATAAAAATTATAATTATCCTGTGTCAGCACAGATATGAAAATCAAATTTCTACTAACTATAGGTACATAATAGTAATTTTTAAGAATTAAACTAACTCCTAATGATAATCACAAAGGGTAGGTCCCGATGGCCACAATAGTAATCTTTGTTCCATTACCAATCCAGAGAGTGATCTCACCTTTCCTCAGTCCTCTCACTTCTTTAAGACTTTGCATAAAAGTACACAAATGAGTACTTTGATCCAGAATCTAGAATCTAACTAGAAGAAAAGAAAATCGTTAGATTAGTTTCAATAACGAGCATATCAGACGTACCTTCAGAAGGTCCATCCTTCTTTCTACTCTTGACAGTCGTCAGGTAGGCTAGAAGTTTCTCCTCCAGTGGCCTTCAACATTGCAATGAAAATATTTTTTTCTATCGTCGGCCTTCTTCGAAACTTATTTCTTGGGCTTGACCTCATTCTTTTACTTCTTCGCATGCTTCTTCTTCTTCTTGAAAGAGAACTTTCTTTTGGAGAAAGCCCATTTCGCAGCTAGAACTGTACCTTTTGAACTCTTCAAGATGCCCTCTACTATTACCAGCATGTTTAGTAACTCGGACAAAGTGCTATCAATTTTGTTTATATGGTAGTTCATGATGAACTATCCATACGAATCAGGAAGAGACTGGAGGATCAGATCTACCTGTAATTTCTTGTCTATGTTCATACCGAGCTTTTGAAGCTCCTCGATGTCTTTGATTATTATCAAACAATGATCATTGATGGACTGCCCATTATGCATTTTTGCTCTGAAAAATCTTTGAAAGATTTCAAAGTGAGCTGTGCGACTCTGCTCACCATACAACTCTTGTAGGTGAGTCAGCATCTCTCTGACAGTCCTCATGTCTTCATGCTGTCACTGAAGATTATTGGACATGGACGCTCAAATATAACACTTTGCGTTGTTATCTTTATCCATCCATTTTTTAAGTACAGCTCGTTGATCAGGAGATGGATGAACTGGTAACACAGGCGCATCCTGATCAAGAACATAGGTAAGTTTCTCGAAACTAAGAATGATTCTCAAATTCTGGAGTTAGTCTTTATAGTTTATATCAGTCTAACAGGTTAGAACTCAATATGGTTATCTGTAGAGAGAATAATTTCTAGTTAGATATTTATACTTATAAAAATATTTATTCTAGAGACTTTAAAAATAAATAAAGGCTCTCACTATTTCTTTAAATCTCTTACACTCTTTGGGTGGAGAAATAAAAATCTAACACGATCAGTTTCAAGTGGATACTGCGATCCCATTAATCTATACATACTTCACCTAATAGTTATTGGTGAGTACAGACCAGTGAGTGGATAACACTTTATCTATTACTTCACTAAGCAAGATACAGTGGACTTGGTCTCTAAGTCCTGTGACCTTACCTAACAGTTATTGGCATATTTCTTAGTTAAGTCAGACCCATCATTCACTAGTGGGTGCAAAGCCATCATTGGATCTCTCACCTGATAGTTATTGGGCCCAACCCTATCTCTACCTCGGGGCATCAAATATCAATAGAGTGATTGTACCTTTTCAATGCAACCAAACCACTATAACTAGACGAGAACGATCAACGTCAGGAAGGCACCTGCATCTCTACAATGATGGAAGATCTTTAGACTTAATATTTAGTGAGGAGATTTAGGTTTGATCTCTTCTAAATTAATAAATCTGACATCCGACTGATCAAATTCAGATCAGCATATCAACATATCTAACTAGCCTAATCAACATGGGTGAACTCAAGTGAACAAGTAACCTAGTATAAAACTAAATCTCCCAAGATGGTCAGGTAAGTTAAGATGAGTAGGGATCCTTCCGTTGCTTTTCTTAAATATCAATCAAAATTGATCAAGTCAGAAAATGAAATCAATTAAATAATCATCATCTAAATACTTATCTTAGACATCAAATTGATTGATTAGAATCGATCAGGTTAACTTATTGAAATGGATCCGACACTGAGCCAAATTTGATCTTGAGTCAATTAACTCATATCAAAATATGAATCGATGTGACTAACTATAACTAAACTCAACTTTAAGCTCTTTGGATTTAATCCTAATCAACCATTGATTAGGTTCAATCAACTGTTCAAAATTGACAATGGGTTCCAGCCTGATCTAATCAGTTTGACTTTAATTGTAGTTTGATCACTAGAACTAATTTGTTCAATCCATATCCACATGCAATAATATAATTTTGGATCTAAAAATATTTTTTTAGATTATATTTTATTGCATGCATTAGTGGCTTATGATCTTGAAATAGTTTTAGATCTAAACCTTATGTTATATATCATATATATAAGTAGTTTCAGTTTTAAACTAAAACATGTATCACATATACATCAAATTTTAGATTTAAAATTAATATATATATATATATAATATATATATAATCAGATCTAAAATAATGATTAAAATATTTTAAAAATATTTTTTAAAATTCAGTTCGCATCAAATTAGGATAACTTTTTCAATATAGGGGTAAACCCTATACCAGGACAACCTTATACCAGTTTGATGCGAACTTTTAATCATTCTAATTTCAGATCTAAATATGAAATAAGATATATTATATATATTAATATTTGGATCTAAAAGATTAATTTAATTACTTCAAAAATAATTTTCAAAATCGATCAATCTTGTGCTAGGACAACCTTTTCAATATAAAGGGTAAACCCTATATCAGGACAACCTTATACTAGCACAAGATCAATTTTAAATCATCAAAACTTTTAGATCTAAGATAAAAATTAGATTATATATATCTTTAAAAATCAGTGACTCTGATATCACTGTTAGAAAATTAGATAGGATGCATATATAGATTTCAAAACTTTTCAATCACAACAAAAAAATAATCGGGTTAAACCCTTTAACCCCATATGTATTAGATCTCATCTAATCCTACCCAAATTTAGAAGTAAAGATATACATATAATCTAAAAAATAAAATAAGGATGAGATTAAATTTTAATATCTTTATACGGATAGAAATTCACTGCTATCGATGATCTCAGATTCGAAGGTCCTTAAGCCGCACACTTATCCAGCCTCTACAGATATCCATCATGATCAATCTTGAATCCTTCTTCTTATGTTAGATCCTTCTTCTCCAAAAAAGATTTATGCCTCTTTGAACCTTGATCAGCAAATGATTTGAACTGCAACTTTAACCTTTGAACTGCAGTCTCCTTCTCCTCGTTTCTTGCTGTAGAAGAGGATCTTTCTTCTTCTTTGGTGTGTGGAATATAGAACACCCAACCCTTGGGCATAGAAAAGAGAAGAGGGAGAGAGGGTGTGGTGTGGAGAAGGGGAGAGGAGAGTTTTTGTTTCATAATTTTTTTTTTTCAAATCCTAAGAGACTGTCTCTTTAAATAGATCCTTTCTTGATCCAAATCAGGAACAAATTAACTTAAAAAGGCACGTCTTTATCTCATAAAAATTTCTACCTTTTTAATCTAATTTTTTTTATTAAAATCAGACTTAATTGGTAGGACATCAATCTTTTTTGGTAAGTATATGGGGTGCCCCAATTAGATAAGACAGTTTGAGTAGGTGCCCCTTGCAATAGAGGGCTAGTAGATGGGGCACCAACACTTGGCACCCCTTTAGGATTTTCATGCACAAGAGAGGGGGCGTAGCCCCTCTCTCTCTCCTTCCATGCCAATGCAAGAGAGAGGGTGGGCCCCTCTCTCTTCCTCATGCCAATCTAAGAGATGGTGCCCAAAGAAATTTTCAAAAAGAGATGCATGGCGCCATCTCTTCTTTCCCTTAATTCCACACACAATATCAGAAAATAAATGAGAAGATATTAAAGAGATAATGAGAAGATAATTTAGTCAACTCATTGACTTAATCCAATCCTCTTGGACTCACAATTAGGTGCCCAGCTAAATTCTAATGAATTTAGGTTAGGTTCAATGCAACGGATTTGATCCAATTGAAGTTTCGAGAAGAATTAAGTTTAACCATGTGCTAGCATGGTTCTCTTAAATTCAATAGGATTTCAATAAATCCTAACCCAATTAAAACTTCATAAGCCCAATTGGCAAATTTAAGATTAAATCCTTTAATATGTGATCTCATAGGTTTCATTCTATCTGGTAGTGAGATATATTATGATCTCCATCACAATATCATCGAAACACTTTTCAATAGATTGAAACAATTCTAACTCTACCCTTCGAAGGTCATCGATCATCAAGACGACGTCCGATGAGTCTCATAATCCACCAGTGACACCTAACAATATGTAGTGATAATTTAGTAGAATGAAAGTATAAATCTCTAGATGCAGTTATCATGTGATTCAGTCCTTCTATCATGAGTTCTGACTTGATGGAGGTCAAGGAGAACTTATTAGACCCCATTATCAGTTATATACAAGATTAGCTCGACTTAAGTTTATTTGTAAATTCTGTGAAAACTCTTTTTCAGTATTCACACTTACTTTGACCAAGACTTTTTGAACTTAGTCACATGAAATGCATAGAACTTCTCCTTTTCTACTAAGATCGATAGATTCTATCTAGATGCATCTTACTCCAAATAACGAATCTGAACCTACTGAAGTCAACATACATAGTGAAGATTCGAATAGTTAGGGACCAAGAGAACATGCAGTCAAACTTAATAGCCTCACTGCAAATAGTCAATGACATTGCAGGTCAAAAGATCACTTGTTAAAAAATATGTCCCAAAAGCTAATCGTCAAGCTGTTGACAGTTGAGCAACCAAGTATGGTAATTGATTTGTTAATAAATAAAATATATTTAGTATTTTCATCATAAACTTTCATCTTCTAATAAATTCTGTTGTTATGATGAAGTCCTTAAGACTATTTAGATTCGATAAAGAGAGGATTTATCGATTAGTCCTTAAAACTGTTCATGACTAAATGATAGGCTGTTAATAAGGACGACAGCTTCTATCGAGCATAGGTCATTGTAGGCCATATGGGTTGGTTGTCCTCTTAACCAAAGAGTGTGAAGATACTGGTATGGCATACAGATGAGATATAAGGGTACATCATCATTGAATGTGACCAACTCCAGAGCATTCTACTGTCGAGAATGTCTCTGATGGGTTATAGGTATAAGTATTCCTTAGACCTGAGATCACCTCAGTGACTTACAAGTAACTCACTATGCTTTGGTACTGGACTAATTGAATTTTTAATTCAGTGACGGAAGGTTTCTGGGTATAGTCAAGTACTTGTGAAGTCAGAGTATAATTGAGATGGGATTGACCCACTCCAAGAGTTGGAAAAGAATGAGTCACTGTATTTCAATTTAACAAAATCTTGGCCAGGATAATCCATCAGATGAATTTGATATTTTGAAATACAATGTGGACAACCTGATCAGAGTTGACAATTGAACTCTGAGGTGTCCTATGATCATTTTGGTCAAGGGGATGAATTATATGAAAACTATATCTGCATGGGTTCTAAGGATGTTGTTCTACACATTCGACCTATCTAATCGTCGGGTACCATTGCTAGATGGTCACTTCAATTGGTATAAAAATTTATTCTTATGCTACCAGCTTAGATTCAGACCTATGAGATCACATACATTAGAGTTCATGATCCGATCGGATGGTTGATCAATGATTAAAAATCGTTCTAGGATTAAATGATCAAAATGATTGACATTTAACCTAGTGCAAGTGTTGTAGGAGGATCGATTAGCAATTTGATTGCTAATTGACTTAATTTGATTAAGCCAATAGGTTGAGATTAAGTCTAATTAAATATAATTTAATTAAATTTAGTTTGGGCTTGATTGGATCAAGTCTAATTGGTTTATTGGATAAGCCAAGTACAAGGAAAAAACTAGTCCTAGTTCAATTAGAACTTGGATCAACCTAATTTTTAATTTGATTAAAAAATTAAATCAGATTTAAATCTAATTTAATCTGATTAAATTAGATTTTTAATTGGGTTAAGATCTATTTTAATTAGGTTGATCTAATTTTGGTTTGATTTAGTTTGAGAAATCAAATTAAAATAAGTCATAAGATAGAATCCTAGTAAGACTAGGATTCCACCTCGCGCCACATAAGCCCCCCCCACACCCTCTCTCTTATTCCATGCCAATCCCCTCTTATTTTGCATGACAAAAGCCCTCTCCCAGGTCTTTCTCACATCCAAAAGGTTTCCTCTCTTCTTTCATACATGAAAAGTGGTTGTGGATCAAATCAAAATAGGAATAAGTTTGGATTTCAAATTCTATGAGATAGAGTTTTAGAAATCCAAAACTCTTTCCTTTTTGCACCAAATTTACCCAGATTTTTTTTGAAATTTTTGTGGCTTTTAGGACACACATTGTGTACCTTTTTCTGGTGATCCATGTATAAAAATAAGGAGGAGGCACCCAAGAGTTGGGCGCTCCTTATCTTGCCATGTTTGGATAAGCCTTGACTAGGTATTTGATCTAGACAAGGACTCTATCATATCTCTCTCTATAAAATATATTTTTTTATAAAATTTTTGATGAACATAGAGATTTAAGAGAGCTTTGGGGTACCCAAAAATTGAAGAGAAAGATCTTTGGATCATGGAGATATAATAGACACAAGACAGGGTGTCTAGGAGAGAGTAAAGAGAAGAAGAAGAGGGTCTTCTTCTAGGGTTGTTAGTTTCATCTCTTCCCTTCTTCCATCTTGAAGTGTCTCAGATCTAAAACTCCTCCTCCTACTTTTCATCTTTGGAAGAGCCCAAATCAAAAAGAAAGAGGTACCTGATCAACCATCGAAGAAGGATCAGCGCAGTATTAGCATACTGTGCTGATTTTTTGAAGCAGAATTTTGATTGAGATTCGTGGGCTCGTGTGGACGACTCCTAGAGATTGGATGCATGTGCAGTTTGCAACATCATTCTCAAGCCCGGATCAGCAAGGTTCGAACATCTAACTTGTAAAGTAATAGATCTGATCTATTGTTTAATACATACATTAGATGTAGTATAGAAACATGTTGATATGATCAACATGTAGTTCATGCTCTATATATTTTAATTTCTAATTTAATGCTATATAATAATCATGTAATAGAATCTTAGATTTAAAAATTCTCTAGTTTTAGAAAATAAATTTTGATTTATTTTAGTCTTCCACTATCTGATCTTGAAAAAGTTTCAAGATCTAATCCTGAAACTCTAGATCTGGTTCCTTCACCACTTACACTACTACAGCATCGAGAAGACCACTGATGAGTAAGTAGACATCCATATGATTTTTTGTATTGATCATGTTTAGTATAAATTATTCTCTAACAACCATCCACATCCTCACCCCAGTATCCTTATACTACATATCCGAGACTCATCTGCCCATAAAGGAGGTGAACTGTGCATCGATTTCAAATGGATTGATCACTATCCTTCGTGATGATCTTTTGATCGAAAGTATTTAGAAATTAATCATTAATTAATGTACGTATCAAATTTTTAATATTTTGAGAATATACAAAAATCATCTTTATTAATTTTTAGGATAAAACATGGATGCATAAACATGATTGGAATGAAAAAACTCTTTATCGATAATAAAAGTTTTACAAATACAAGATTAAGTCTTGAAATTATAAATGTGTCAGCCAACAATTGGCTTCTAGGATACAAATCTAACAAAGGCATCATCTATAAAAAGTTGCTTTGAAAATTGGAATAACTCATTGTAAGTATTCTCGTTGCTAGAGAGTTTTTATTATTCCCATTTATTGTGACAATTAATAACTATATGGTGTAGTGCATAAAGATTCATCTGACTCAAAGCCCATATGGTGATCTCGACACACTCAGGGTTTCTCCAAAGCACCTTAGCGTGGCCTCCTTGGGTAGATGCCAAAAATAGGTTGAGCAAAAGAAAGCGTTTGACCTTCGAGACCGACACTTCCCAACTCACCACAATGACCTTAGCCATTGACCTATGATGAATAGGGCTCCTTTGCAAAGAGAAGCGGCTTAGACAAAGGTGTGCCTAACTCTATCATGTGCTAGGTTGTTATGGCATATCCTTAAGGTTATTATGCTATGTCTGTAGTTTATTGTGACATAGCCCCAAGTTTGTCAGGATATGATCCTAACATATTCAAGAATCTAGCTGTAAATAAGTCAAAATACCCTCAAGAAGAGGTACATAATAATTTGAGCCTAGAGGACATTAGATGTATGCCTTAGAAGCCAATATGGCAGATACATTGTAATAATTTTAGGACATATATTTATACTTAAACTATTGATTCATCAATAAAATAGGCTTTTCTATTCATTCATATTTTATGTGTCTAAGAATTATTTTAGAAATTAATCATTTAAAGATACATATTCTCAAGAGTTGAGACTTAAAGATATGTATGATTAATTCTTAAATTACTTCTGATCGATAGATCATCATGGAGATAGTGACTGATCCAGTTAGATCGATGTATGGGGTAGATAAGTCTCTAGTCTACGATGTAGAGATACTAAGTAAGAGTGTGGATAGTTGTTAGAGAATATCAATACTGAGTGTGACCAAACAAGATATCATATGGATTTTTACTCACTCATCAGTGATCTTCTCAATGCTGCAGTGGTGTGAGTAGTTCTTTGATCTACGGTGCCTCGATTGCTCACAGTAGGATTGTTGTAATTTGATTGCATATAAACATAGTCTCCTAGCTATTTGAATTCTTGTAATATATGTTGGCTATAGTTGGTTCATTATAGGAGTAGGGTGCATACTTAGATGGGATCTTTCGATCTCAGTAGATAAGGAGCAGTCCTATGGGGTTTGAGAGATTGAGTCCTTAAGTCTGTGGCCACAGCAAGGTGATTGATAGAAAGAAATTTTCATTAGTATTATGATTTGGACTTGAGCTAATCAAATTTTTTATATGATGGATGTTGGAGTTTGACGAGTTTTCATAACCTTTATCGTGTCGGAACTCATGATAGAGGAACTGAATCACATAGTAACTACACCTAAGAGTTTTAATTATTCTATTCTATTGGATTGCTATCACATACTACTAGACATTACTAGTAAATTGTGAGAACTCACTTCGATCATTTTGGATCGATGATCCTTATTAAATAAATTGAAAATACTCCAACCTATTGAAAGGTGTCTCGATAATACTATGATAGAGATCATAGTATGTCTCACTACCAGACAGAACAAAACTTATGGGGTTACACACAAAAAAAGTTTGATCAGATCAAATAGTTAGATCATGATTAAATTATCAATATGATTGATAATTTGAATCAATCTATAAAGTTACAAACATAGGATCAGCTAGCAGTTAGTAAGGAGGAACTAATTGCAATTATTGCAAGCCAATTTGATGAGATCAAATTGAAGATCAAGTTTTAAATAATTAAATCAAATTTAATTTATTTAGACTTGACTTAATGGAGTCTAATTAGGCATCTAAATTTTAGATTTGAGTCCTAATTAGATTGAAACTAAGTCTAGAATGAATTAGACTAGAATCAGAGTCGAATCAGATTCAAATTAAGCCCAGATTGAACCAAATTGGATAAATATGCAAGAGTTTCAGATTTATTCAAACTCTCTCTCCTCTCTTATGAAAGAAAAGAGGGGAATGCATCCCTCCTTTGGCGTATGCAAAAAGGGAGAGAAGGTGCCAAAGGTTGGTGCCCCTCTTCCTTGGGCTTCTCTTTCTCCTTGCCACATGAGATTTGATTAGTTTAATTTGAATTTAAACTACTTATTTGATAAGAGTTTAAATTTGGTTGAACTCTATTTGATCCCCTTAACCATATCTATAAAAAGGATAGGGTTTTTGGGCATGGTGATCATTGCATCACAAATCAGATCATTGAATCCATCTTGTCGCCCCACACGCCCACACCCTGGTCGGCCACATAGAGGGAGAGAAATTAGAGGGAGAGAGAGATCAATAAAAGGGAGAGAAAAGAGGAGAAGGTGTTCTCCTATTGCCTCTCTGTGTTCCTCTAAAGCTGCATGATGACAGTCCTCACGTAGATCTTTGATCATTTTCTATGATAATCAAAGAAGAAGATCAGATCCAAACCAACGAAGCAGAGATTTGAAGGAGAGCTAGCACCTTGGTGATTTTTAGCACTTTCGATTTGCTTCAGGCCCATATGGATATCCGTAGAGGATGGATGCGTGTGCAGCTTTCAATAGAATTAGCAGACATCCTCAGATCTAGATCTAAAGAAGTATTTTGCGATTGAAGTAGGTGATCTGATCACCAATTTTATGTTGATTTTCAAAATCAGATGCGTGCTCCTCATATTATTTTCATCATATGAACTAGATCTATAGGTGTAAGATTAGATCTATGCATGCATAGATTAAAAGTAATTTTAATCTATCTTTCGATGTATTTTTTAAAATTATTTTGAAAATTCTACATGCATGATATCTAATGTAACCCCATCGTGATATCAGAGCCACTGATTCATATGTATAAAAATAAAATGAGATCTGATTTCTAATCAGATCTGAATTCATATGATTAGATTTGAATTTATATGATTAGATCTCAATTGATATGATTAGATATGAAATTAATGCATTGTGAAAAGTGTTTTCATATTTAGATCTGATTTTATTTATGTATGAGATGTATGAATATTAATTTAGATAAAAAATATGTTCATTAGTTCGATATCGATATACTATAAGGTTGTCCGGACATAAGGTTTACCCCTTATGTTACAAAGATTGTTCTATATCGATGTTGAACAATTTTTAGATTTGATCTTTAATCACATATGAGATATATGAGTGATTCCTTAGTTCTAAAAATTAGTTTTGAGATCATAAAATATAATTTTATGCAAGTAATTTGGATCTGAAATTTATGTTGATGCATGATAGATTAGACATGGATAAATCAAATTAGGTCTAGTAATTGAATTACATTTAAGATTTTTGATTTGAACATAATAGAATCTAATCGAGTTGAGCGATTGATCAAATCAAGTCAAGAGTTGATTAGGATTAGATCAAAAGTGCTTAGGATCAAACCAATAGTTGTAGTTGGTCGAATCGATTAACATCCATATGTTAAATCGATTGATCCAAAGACTTGATTCAGCTTAGTGGCTTGAGCCTGAATCACCTAAGCTAATCTATTTGAAACCAATTGACCAATTGGTGTCTAAGATAAGTGTTTGAAAGGTGGTTACTTAATTAGGACCCTTGATTCTATCAAAAGGGTGCCTCCCATCGATCTCCATTTATTTGGCCAATTTGGTAGATTGAGCTTTAAATAAGATTGCTTGATGATTTGGTTTAGCATATGCCAATTAGACTAGTCATTGTGATGACTAATTAAATGAGACCTAAATTAAAATCTCTCCGTATATATTATGTCTAGTGCTCTTCTACCATTGTAGATGTGTGGATATGCTACTGGTATTGATTGTTCTTGATTGGTCACAATGGTTTAGTTGGATCGAAAACTCACAACCACTCTATTAGCAAAAGATTGCTGTAAGGTTATGATGGGTTGGGCCCAATATCTATCAGATGAGGGATCCAATGATGGCTTCACTCTTACTTGAATGGTGGATCCAACTTAACTAAGAAGTATGGCTAATATCTGTCAGGTGAGCCCACATGACTTAGAAATCGAATCACTGTAACTTGTTTAGAGAAGCATTGAACAAGAGTTGGTCATTCATTGGTATGCGTGTTATCAATATCTATTAGATAAGATGCACATTTATCGATGGGATCATAGTATCTACTAGAAATCTTTATCGCATTAGGATTTTCATTTCTCCACTTAGAGAGTATGAGGATTCGAAAAATAGTGGGAGCCTATTGATTTCTTAAAGTCTTTAGAACAAATATAAAACTAAGTACAAATATCTAACTAGAATTTCTACTCTCGCAGTTTAACTAAATCAACTCCAAACCCTTTAGCCCGCATCCTAGAGTCTAACCGTCTAATCGGAACCAACTTCAAAGACTGGTTTAGAAATCTTAAGATTGTCTTGATTTCGAAAAAGATAGGATATATACTTGATTAGGAGCCCACTGCTTTGCCAACCTATCCTAGTGCTAAACAGAGGTAGCCAAGAAAAGTGGATGGATGATGACAATCAGGTCAAGTGCTACATACTGACTTCAATGATAAATATATTGCAGAGCCAGTATGAGCATATGCCAACTGCCAGAGCTGTGATCAAACTATTAGATGTATATTCTAGAAACTAATTATTGGCTGACATATTTTTTATTCTATAATACAAATTTATACTTAAACTATTGATTTAATCAATAAAAGATAATTTTTTTTTCCATTCAAATATTATGTGTCCTTGAATCATTCTTGGAATTGATGTTATAATACATATTCTCAAATATTAAAAATTAGAGACATGCATGATCGATTTCTAGATTGCTCTCGGTCATAGGATAGTCATGGGGATGGTGATCCTTCCAGATACATCGGTATATGGTTTGCTTTCTTTAGGATGGATGAGTCTCTAATCTACAGTGTAGAGATACTGAGTAAAAAGTACGGATAGTTGTTAGAGAATAACTAGTACTGAGCATGACCATATGAAGGATCACATGGATTTCTATTCGATCATCAGTGATTATCTCGATACTGTAGTTGTGTGACTGTTCTTTTGACCTGCAGTATCACAATTGCTCACAGTAAGACTGCTGTAGTTTGATTATGCATAAATATTAACTCGATTATGAGTTTTTGTAGTAGATGTTGGCTTCAGTTGGTTGAGCTGTGTGAGCAATGTATGCATCTAGATGGGATCTATCGATCTTGATAGAGAGTAGTCCTATGAGATTTGAGAAGTTAAGTCCACAAGTCTATGGCCATAGCAGTGTGATTGATGGAAAAGAGTTTTCATTGAGAATCATTATTAGACTTAAGCTGATTGGATTTATCATATGACTAATGATGAGGTTTGACGATTTATCCATGACTTGTCATCTAGTCGGAACTTTCGATAGAGGGACTGTATCATACATTAACTACACCTAGAGGTTCTATTTTGATTTTGCTAGGTTGTCACTACATATTGCTAGATATCATTGATGGATTGTGAGAGCTCAATAGGATCATTTTGGATCAATGATCCTTGTCGAGTTAGAGTGAACTATTTCGATCTACTGAAAGGGATTTCAGTGATACCTATGATAGAGATCATGATATTTCTCACTATCAGACAGAATTGAACCTATGGGATCACACATAAAGGGAGAATTCTTAAATTGATAATAATTAGACTTATAAAGCATCAATTTATATGGATTTAGAGAAATTTAATAGGGTTCATGTTAACCTTACTAGCATCTGGGTGAATCCAACTTTTCTTATGGTTGGTTTACTTATATGATAAATTTTTATCAATTTTTGTATTTAATTTGAACCTAATTAAATTTGATTCAATAAGATCTAATGGTTGGATATTTAATTTATGACTTGAATTAAATCAAGAAAGAGTTTTTTGATTTTATTTATTAAGAACCCTTGAAGAGAATTTATGGAATTATGTGGGAAGCTTTGTGCATCTAATTGGATCCCATATGATGGGACACCTAGAGTAGGGTGTGGCTTTGGTGTGTAATGGGTGGTGCCCCATTTATTTGGTCCAACTATATTATAGCTAGAAATTCTAATATGATTAGAATGAGGGATCATAATTTGATTAGGACATCCTTAAGTTGTCTATATAAAGGATCCTAGCCCTTTAGTTGTGAACCAATCTCTCCTCCTCCCACCTTGCCGCCACCCTTCACTGGGCCACACCTCCCTTCTCTTTCTCTCTCTAGCCCACACCTCTTCTCTCTCTAGGCATCCTCCATTGCTGCCATAGAGAGGGTGGACGGCATCTAAGGAAGTGGGTCAATTATTGGTGCCACTTGTTTGGTTCTTGTTCTCTTTGCTCTCAAGTTTGTTGAGAGTTAGTTACAACCATTTCTTAGTTGTTGTTCTTCCTAATTAGTTGAAGGATCAAGAAAGGTTCTTGACTTCTTCAAGAATCAAGAAAGAAAAATTAAAAGGGTCATCAAAGGTGTTCTATTTCGATATAGGTTTGGTTCAAGCCTATTTAGGCTTTGGTTCAGACAAGCAGGATCCAAGAGAAAATAATTGAGATCGGCCCTGTAGATACCTATATAAGTAGGATGCTTGTACTGCTAATTCAAAATCCATCCAGACTTAGATCTAGGGATTGAATTGGATTCAACCCCAGTTACAGGTATGTGAATTGATTTTAGGCTTTCATTTATTTTTTTAAATCAATTTATGTTAATTTCAGTATATGAACTAGATCCATAGGTACCTTCATATGATGAATGCATGCTTAGATTAAAAATATTTTAATTTAAATTTTTTACTATATTTTAAATTTAAAAAAAAATTTAAAATCTATATGCATTTGCACTTATAGAAAATTCAATAGTGGTATCAGACCCACATGTTCATATGTATGAAAGTAACATAAAAATTTTAAAAATTATTTTTAAAATTTTGATTTTAGATTATACATGAGATATATAAGTTTATGTTTGATCTAAAAGGTATTTTAGATCTAATTTTCATTCATATATGTGACATATGAAAGCATGCATAGGCTAGAAATTAAATTTATGTGATCTAAATTTTTTATATATGTGATATATGGAGGTATGTTTAGATCTGAAATTGATTTTTAAAAAATTTAAAATTTTTTATGTATATGATATATGAATGCATGCATATTTTGAAAATATTTTGAGAATCAAAAACTTACTTTTTATGCAATTAATTTAGATCTGAAATTTATTTCAATGATATGAAATTAATGTGTGTATGAATTGTTAGGCATGGGTAGTTTTGCATTAGATCAATGAATTGCATCTTAGGTTACAATTAGATCATATTGGATTAAAATTAATGTAGCTATTGATCAAATCAAGTCAAGTATTGATTTAGATTAGATCAATTGAGCTTATGATTCTATAAGTATTGTAGATTGAGTTGATTAAACTCCATATGTAGAATTGAGTCAATCGAAGGATCTAATACGGTTTTATGGCTTGAATCCGATTCACCTAAGCTAATTAATTGAAATCAATAAGCCATTTGGTGTCTAAGGCAAGTCTCGATCGATGGTTTTTAATTGAAATGCTATTCACCTAAATAATTTTGCCTACAGTGAGTTAATGGCATATCCTCCTGCCGATCTCACGTACCTGGCCAATTGGATGATTGGGTTTGTTAGTAGCTAAGAAGTTTTGGTTTAGCCCATGCCAATTAGATCGGTCATGTGATGACTGATTAGATGAGACCTAACCTAAACCTTTCCAATTAATATTAAGCCTTATGGTCTTCAATTATTGTAGAAGTGCAGGTGTGCTACTGGCATTGACTATTCTCAGCTGGTTACAGTAGTTCAGTTGCATCGAAAATATGCAATCACTCTACTAGCAATAAATTGCTTTAGAGTGAAGATGGGGTTGGGCCCAATATGTGTTATCTGAGGGACTCAATGATGACTTCACACCTACTTGTGAATGGTGGGTCAGGCTTAACTAAAGAATGGGGCAATATGTTTTATCTGAGCTTTCATGACTTAGAGACCAAGTCACTGTAATATGTTTAGAAAAGCATCTAGATAAAGAGTTACCTATGCATTAGTGTGCGTGTCATCAATAACTGTTAGATGAGGTGCATGGCATTGGTGGGACTGTAGCACCCACTAGAAATCTTGCATTGGTCACATCAGATTTTTATTTTTCATCCGAAGAGTATAGAAATTTGAAAAAATAGTGGGAGTCTATTTACATCTAAAAGTTTCTAGAGTAAATATAATTTTAAGTACAAATGTCTAATTAGAATCTCTACTTTTGTAGATAAATAATGTCGGCTTCTAACCCACTAGCCTACATCCTTGAAACCAACCGACTGATCGGTATAAATTATAAGGCTAGCTTAAAAATCTCAAGATAGTCCTAACATCCGAAAAATTGGGTATGTACTTGACCAAGATGCCTCAGTCTTATCAGTCCATCCTACGACAAAGCAAAGAGCTACTCTAGACAAGTGGATGGATGATGACCTTAGGGTGAAGTGCTATGTGCTAGCTTTGATGTCAAATAAGTTGCAAAGTCAACATGAGCATATGCCCACTGCCCGTGCTTTGATCACTCATCTGCAAGAGTTGTACGATGAGCAAAGTCAAATCGTGTATTTTGAATTGTCCAAATGATTGTTCAATATGAAGATGCGCAAGGGGCAGTCAGTCCACGATCACTATATGACTATGATCAAAGATCTAGAGGAGCTTGAGAAGCTCGGGCTAAATATGCAGAGGGAGTTAAAGGTGGATTTGATCCTCTAATTTTTGATCAGATCATTTAGACAGTTTATCATAAACTACCACATAAACAAATTGGACTGCAACTTATCCAAATTGGTCAATATGCTGGTCACTGCTGAGGGTATCTTAAAAAGTTCAAGGGGCTCTGTTCTTGCTGTTGAGCGGGTACCTTCCAAGAGAAAGTCTTAAGAAAAGAAAAAGAATAAGTCTACAAAAAAGCAGAAGAAGGAAAACAAATCCAAAAAGGATGCTCCAAAGAAAGCTGTGGAGAAAGAAAAGTGTTTCCACTACAACTTCGACGACCATTAGAGGAGAAATTGGCCCGCTTACCTGGAGAGCTTGAAGATGAAAAAGAGTGATCAACCTTCTGAAGGTGTACTTATAATAGAATCTAACCTAATGGTTTCTTCTACTTTTGGTTGGTATTGGACTCTGGTTCTAGTGCTCATATATATACTTTAATGCAAGATCTAATAAGAAGTAGGAAGTTGAGGCAAGGTGACATGATCCTTAGGATCGGTAATGGAATAAAAATTACTATAAAAGTCATTGGAATCTACCCTCTTTGATTATCATTAGGCTTTAGATTAGATTTAAAAGACTGTTATTTTATTTCTGTAGCTAGCCAAAATTTGATTTCAGTCTCTGTACTAGCACAGGATAGATTTGTTTTCAATTTAATAAAGATTTTTATTTTATTTATTTATGAAATAAATTGATTGCATCTGATTTTTTTGATTGATAGTTTTTATCACTTACATGTTGATGCTAATGTGAACCTAAATGAGCAAGTAATGAATACCGTAGGTCAAAAAAGATCCAGAGATGAGTTTAACCATAAGTACTTGTGGCACCATAGGCTTGGCCATATTGGAGAGGACAGGATAAACAGACTGAAAAAGGATGAGATCCTTGACTTAGTTAAATCTGAGTTAATTTTGATCTGTGAATTATGCCTTCGAGAAAAAATAGCTAGATTATCCTTTATGGGATAAGTGGAAAGCATCACTGAGTTACTAGCCTTGGTACACACTGATATGTGTGGTCCATTTGATGTGCAAGTCAGAGATGGTTATAGCAACTTTATTACCTTTACTGATGATCTATAATGATACGAATTTGTGTTTCTCATGAAATATAAGTCTAAAGTCTTTGAAAGATTCAGAGAATTCAGGCATGAGGTAGAAAAGCAAACAGGTAAACCCATAAAAGTCCTGCGATCTGATCGAGGAAAATATCTGAATGTTGAATTTTTGAGATATCTTAAAGAGAATGGCATAGTCACTCAATAGACTCCTTCCAATATGTCTCAACTCAATGAAATATCCGAAAAGAAAAATAAGACCCTATTGGATATGGTCCAATCCATGATGAGCTTCACTGATTTATCCTTATTTCTTTGGAGACATGTCTTACTACGATGCATATTTTAAATAGGATTCCTTCTAAGTCTGTTTCTACCACACCATATGAGATATGACATGGTAAGAAGTCGAGTCTGAGTTACCTTAAGACTTGAGGATGTCTAGTCTATGTTAAGAAATGGAAAGCTGACAAGTTAGAGGATAGATCAGTTGTAGCTCGATTTATAGGGTATCCCAGGGAATCCATTGGGTATTACTTTTACTTTCCACATGATCATAATATGATTATAGTTGTAATACCATATTTCTAAAAAAATAGTTTATCCAGGATGGTGTTAGTGGGAGGTTAATTGAGCTTGACAAGAATGTCTCTTAAGAGCAACGAGCTATATATCCTCAAGAACCCATCCATGATGAGCCAGTAGTTAATGTTCCACCTCCATACCATAGATCAAGTAGAATCTCTCATCCTCCTGAAAGATGTATGAGTATATTGAAAGAGGATGAAGAGGAAGCATTCCTTGTGGGAGATGTGGGTCATGGTGATGACCCTAGTACTTTTGATAAGGTGATATCTGACATCGATTTCGAAAAATGGTTAGATGCAATGAAGTCATAAATTGACTCAATACACTTGAACCAAGTATGGACCTTAGTGGATCCATCAAAGAAAATTATTTCCATTGGGTGTAAATGGATCTACAAAAGAAAAATAGGTATCAATGGTAAGGTAAAAATCTATAAGGCAAGATTGATGGTGAAGGATTATAGTCAGCACGAAGGCATTGACTATCATGACACTTTTTTGCCTATAGCTATACTGAAATCCATCTGCACATTGCTTGCTGTTGTAGCCTATCATGATTTTGAAATTTGACAGATGGATGTGAAAATTACTTTGCTGAATGGACATCTTGAGGAAGATATCTATATGGAGCAGCTTCTGGATTTCACATCCGGTGATAGTGATCATCGAGTCTGCAAGCTGTAAAGATTTATCTATGGACTAAAGCAGGCTTCTCGGAGCTAAAATCTTCATTTCAATGATGTGATCAAATCATTTGGTTTTATAAGAAATGAAAAAAAAATCTTATGTTTACAAAAAGATCAGTGGGAGCAAGCTTGTCTTCTTCGTACTGTACGTCGATGACATTCTCCTTATTGAAAATAATATTTTCATGCTGATTTTGGTTAAAATTTGATTATCTAAGAAATTCTCCATGAAAGACCTAGGAAAAGCATCCTATATCCTTGAGATAAAGGTTTATAGAGATAGATCTAAAAGGATGCTTGGCCTGTCATAGAAGCTGTACATAGAAAAGGTACTAAAGCGGTTCAACATAAAAAATTCTAAAAAAAGTTTGCTATCCCTTAGGTATGGTATTTGACTCTCCAAGATGATGTGTTTTAGCACTTCTGAAGAGATCGATTTAGGTTTTGGTTCAGAAAAGTAGGATCCAAGAGAAAATAATTGAGATTGGCCTTGTGGGTATCTGTAGAGGTAGGATGTTTGTGCTGCTAATTCAGAATCCATCCAAGCTGAGATCCAGGGATTGAATCAGATTCAACCCCAGCTACATGTTTGAAGCTAAAAAAAAATGATTCAGGTATGTGAATTGATTTCAGACTTTCGTCTGTTCTTTCTTAAATCAATTTATGTTAATTCCAGTATATGAACTAGATCCATAAGTGCTTTCATATGATGAATGCATGCTTAGATTAAAAATATTTTAATCTAATTTTTTTACTATATTTTAGATTTAAAAAATTTTAAAATTTACATACACTTGCACCTGCAAAAAATCCAACACAAACTCACTTATAAGAGTTGTATGGTGAGCAGAGCTGCACTGCATATTTTGAAATGTCAAAAAGACTCTTTAACTCCAAAATTCGTGAGAGAGTCGATTCATGATCACTATCTGACTATGATCAACGATCTAGAGGAGCTTGAGAAGATCGACCTTATGATGCAGAAGGAATTGTAGATAGATCTGATCTTACAATCCTTTACTAATTTATATGGTCAATTTATAGTAAATTATCATATAAATAAGTTGGATTGTACCTTGTTCGAACTCATTAATATGTTGGTTACTGCAGAGGCAACCTTGAAAAGTTCAAGGGACTCCATTCTTACCATGGAGTAGGCACCTTTCTCTAAAAAAAATCTTTCGGGAAGAAAGAGAACAAGCCTGCGAAGAAGCAGAAGAAGGAGAAGAGGTCGAAGAAGGACACTTCGAAGAAGACTGTCGATAAAAAAAAATATTTTCATTATCATACTGACAATCATTAGAAGAAGAATTGTCCACTATACCTAGAGAGCCTGAAGGTCAAGAAGGGTATAAACCTTTAGAAGGTATGCTTGTTGTTGAATCTAACCTAATGGTTTTCTCTATGTCTAGTTGGGCATTAGATTCGATTTAAGTGCGTACATATGTAATGTTGGAAAACGTAGGTGATTTAATGCATGTATTTCAAAAATTTTTGAAATAAAATATAGTGAAAGACATCTAGATTAATCATATTAACCTAACATACATATGATCTAATCATCAAATCAACCTACTCTAGGATCTATGACATGATATGTTGCATATAAAATCTAAAAAATACAAAAGATAAATATGCATGCATGGATATAAGGAGTAGATCAGATCTACATCTATTTGAGTTCAAAATTTGATATCTGAGTGTGGATTGATGATCGCTACTACTGATAGATATGGTATGAAAGATTCTCACTAGTTGCTCACAGCCGCACACATGTCTGACCTTTAGAAAGGTCCACTCGAAGCTCCTATCTGATCGATCTTCTTGAGAATGCTAGTTCGTGTGAAGATCTTCTTCTTAGCTGATCTAAATTCTTTCTTCAAATCTATGGAACCTTTTTAAAGGTTGAAGATGGACTTTTGGAGGAGATGAAGAGATAGAAGAAAGATGGAGAGGAGACTATCTTCTCTTGTCTTTTTCTCTCTTCCCAAATCCTTAGGACCAAAATCCTAGAAACTAGATTTTGGGCACACCCAAAGAGAGAGGACTCTCCTCCTCTTTTTCATGCCAAAAACCAATGCCCAAAGCCCCTTTACTGTAGAGAACTATCTCTCTGATCTCTTATATGCACAAGAATGAAATAAAACTCCTTTTATTTCAATGTGTAACGAGGTAGGGTTGGAAGAGTCCATAAGAAAAAGGACTCTTCAAGAATTGTCGCCTCCTCATAATTTTCACACCCAAAAGAAATATGGGATGCCCCAATTTCTATTTTTTCATGGTAAATCAGATCCTTATCTAATTTTCCATGGTGAGAAACCTCCATATTGTTGAACAAAATAAAGAAATAAAAGGCATGGGTGACAAGATCTTATAGATATTATCAAACATTATCTATATGGTATCCAATTTCAAATCACATTTGAACATACCAAATAATACCAGATCTTATCCAAATTTAGACATGAGAAAGGAGGGTGAGAGGGCTCTTTTGTGTGAAGAAATCTCATGCAAAAAATATTTGTGTGTGAAGAAGAATTGGGTTGGAGCAAGGGAGAAGAGTCCAATGCTACATGAACTCTTAATTTCCTTATTTGACTCCAAACCAAATCACATCTGGTTTAGCCCAAATAAATAGATAAAATTTAATCTAATTAGGTTTATAAATTTTTAATCAAATTTTAATTAAATTAAGAATTGATTAAACTAAAGTCTTGATCAAATCAAAGATAATTCTCCCTTAGCCATTAGGTCATCGCATAGGCTAATCGGGTCAAACCTAATTGAATCTAATTTAATTAGATTTTATCAAATCCTCTTTGCTCAATCAAATTGAGCTAATAATTAATCTAATTATTAATTAATCATTTTTTAATTTACTAACACTTGGTGAATAAATTTATTATAATTTTTATATAAGATTAATCATCAATCGAATTGATGATTAAATCCTTGAACGATTCTCAATCGTTGATCAGCTACATGATCAGTCAAAAATTTTTTTTGAGTGTGACCCCATAGGTTCGAACCTAAGCTAGTAGCATAGAAATAGATTCTTGAACCAATCGATGTAACCATTTAGTAATGGGATCCGACGTTCGGATAGATCGAATGATGGTGAAACAACATTCAAGAACCTACTGACGTATGGTTACCGTATAATTCATCCCTTTGATCCTAATACTCAAAGAGATCCAGGGTTTGACTGTCAACTCTGTAATAGGTCATCGATATTGTATTTCAATATTTCAAATCTATCACATGGATTATCCAGATCCAGATTTTGCTAAATTGAAATGCATTGATACATTAACTCCTACTAATTTGGAGGGGTCAATCCCATCTTGACTCACACATCGACTTGATAAGTACTTGACTGCATCCAAAAATCTTTCATCACTAAATTATAAATTCAGATAGTCTGGCATCAAAGTACAGTAAGTTGTTTGCAAGTCACTGTGATGATCTCAGATCGATGTGACACTTATTCCCATACCTTTCGTGAGCTACTCTTGATAGCAGAGTACTCCGCAGTCGGTCACGTTCAGTAATGATATACTCCTATATCTCACCTGTATGCCATATCAGTATTTTCATACCATTTGGTTATGAGGACAACCAACACATATGACGTACAATGATCAAGACTTGATATTGCTATCATCCTAATAATAGCGTATCATTTGGTTGCGAACCAATTTAAGGACTATACGATAAATCCTCCTTTATTGATCAAAGTAATCCTAAGGACTTCATCATAATACAGGAGTTCATTAGAAGATATAATCTTATGATAAAATAGATCAAATAACTTTTATTATTGATCAATTTATATACATTTATAATTAGCATAATCATCAAATGATTGATTTTAGGACACATTTTCCAATAACTCCCACTTAGACTAAAGTCAATCGGTATAGTATCATATACCCATCTTTGATTTATCATCTTAGAACTCCTAGATACCATGACTTTAGTAAATGGATTGGTTAGGTTCTCTTTTCTGTCGATCTTCTAAAGTTGGACGTCACCTTAACAGATTTTCGAATAAGGTGGTAGCGATGCAAAATGCTTGGTAAGCTAATGGGACTTCAGTTTTTTGGCATGAGCTATAGCTCCAGTGCTGTGCAATATAGTAGGACCATCATTAGAGAGTGCCACTCCTAGTTTGCCAATGAACCTATTCAATCACCTAGCTTCTTTGCAAGCATCGGATGTTGCAATGCATTCTGCCTCACAATTTGAATTGGCTATATTTTTCTGCTTGAAACTTTTTCAGCAGATTACTTCATTATTTAGGATAAGAATGTACTCTGACACATTCTTGCTATTATTATGTCCAACTAAAAATTAGAGTCAAATTTCATAAATTTTTAAGTCAGATTCTCCATAACCGAGTCACCGGTCCTTAGTATTTTTAAAATACTTAAGGGTGACCTTCTAATAATTCTCATCTGGATCTTGCAGGTATCCACTCACTATTCTAGTGAGTATACCATATCTTGTCTTGTACATGGTGTACATAATAGAATAAATTCTACTCATAAACATCCTATGTATGTAGACTGGGATAACCTAAGTAGTCTCTTAAATCTATCTCTATAAATCTTCATCTCTAAGATGAGGGATGTTTTCTCCAAATCTTTTATGGAGAACAATGATAACAGTAAAATTTTTATTCCCTATAATGTAAGAAATATTATTTTTGATTAAAAAAATTTTATTCACATATAAAATAAAAAATATACTTACAAAACTATTAACCCATTTGTATTTGCAGGATTTTTCTTCATTCTCAATGAAGTCATATGTTTGGATCACTTATCAAAATGCATGTTTCAACTTTAAAATATTTTAGCATTACCACAGGAGAAAATTATGTTGGATTCTGGTGATGCAGCAGAATATAGATTTTAAAAATTTCAAACATGTATTCAATAATGAAAACAAGGTTTAACATTTAACACAACCACCAAAACTCAAAAACCCTAGGAACCCATTGATGATTACAATCAAACCACAAAATCAAGCATATGAGGAGAAGATCAGAAGTCATGTATCACCATGAAGATCATGAACTAGTAATTTTAAAATCTCCATGAGACTCCAAAGCAGAAGCCCTCCAACGGTGATCCACACAGGATTGATTGGGGCCCTTCCCAACTCACATGGTGCTGCAGCCTTCTTAGCAAGTGCACTGCCGATCATCCTTCGCAAGAACTCATTTCATCATTGCTTGTATGCCTTCATGACCTCTACTAGGATCACTCTAGAAACTCTTTCTCAAAGTATCACACCACACTCTAATCAGATTTTATATTCAACACATGAACAATCTGATTTTAGGACAAGTATCTCATACTTTCCTTTTTTCTTCCTCTCTTCTTTTCTATTTTTTTTCTTCCCTTTCCCTTTCTATTTCCACTTCAAATTTTTACCATGACTTCCTCACCTAATCCTACATTCAAAACAGATTTTGGATAGATTTTATGCCATATGGGGCACCCCTTAAATAAGAGATGAAGAGGCACCACACAAGACACCAAGGGATGCCAACTCTTGGCATCCCATCTTCCTTACACGCAAATATAAAATTTTAATATGTAAACCCAATGAATATGGCATGGAATAGAAAGTGTTTCATCTACAGAAGGACTCCTCCTCTGCCAGAAAAAGTTAGAATGCCATAAAATGGCACGTGGAAAGAGAGAACACATGGAATTAAAGAGTCTATGACAAGGTGGAATCTTCCACATTCAATGCACAAAATATGGGCGTCCCTTCTAATATTTGGCATGGAATTTCTTCTAAGAGAAGGATTCTTCTTCTGCTTCCACACCCCAAAATCCAAGCATCATCTCATGACACAAGATTATTAAAAGGAACGTGTGAATGATTAAAGGAAGAAAAGAGTTTGATGTGAATTTGACTCTTCAAATTCTTTGCCCAAATTTCCAAGGGACGTCCCCTTTATTTTTAACGTGAAGTTTCTTCCAAGAGAAGGACTCCACCATATCTTCCATGTCCCATATCCCAATGGCTCCATCTGATGGTGCAAAACATAAAGGGATGTAAGAAAATTAAGATACCACATTAAGAAGGACTCTTTCTTCTTAATGCCAAAATAAATGGGGCATGTAAAATTTATTTGGGCATGGCTTTTGGCATGGAGGAGGCTGGTTCTACATGAAACACTTCCACAAAATTAGATAAAATCAATTAATTAATTAAATGGTTCAAACCCAATCATATTGGGTCAAGGCAACAAGACTAGGTTAGCACAAACACCTTTGCACTGAACCCAATTGGGAACTTAGATTAATTCATGTGCTAGCAATTTAATTAACCCATTGAATCTATAAAAAATTCAAATTTATTAGACTAAGATTAAATTCTTATTGTGTGTGACTCATTGAATTTCAAATCTAGCCAGCAGTGGATCCAAAATCTCGACATAACCCTAATCCGATTGGATTAGGTCAGCTTGAGAGTTTCAATCAACTAGAACTCTTTCTAATTAATTTTTGAATTAAACTTTTTTAATTTTGAAGAGTCCACAAGTCAAGATTGACGTCTAGCAACATGTCATGACTATCCAAAAGATTTAAAATTTGGTGAAAATACTAAAATTATCCTTTCGTGGTGAGTTACTGTGCAGTTCAATCTTTCAATCACACAACATCTCGAAAAGATCATGGATATGAAAATATGTCAAATCCAAATACCTAACCATATGTATCTTGATTAGATGATGAAGACTCAATTGATGAACCAGTAAAAATTATTTCTACTGTTCATCCCTGCTCTAGCCAGAGATTTTCAGAGTCACCATCCTATGAGATCACATAGGATGTTTTCTCCTCTTACAAAGAGTGACTAATTCCTTGTTGACCACTCACAACCTCCATGCATATTTGGCCATACCCAGAATATCCCACATATAACTCAAAGAGGTGTGCTAGGGAATAAACCAAAATAAGGATCCATGCACACAAGGTACCATGGTGATCTCAGTTCAAAGGATCACATGCACCACTCTCATTGAAGAACCATCTGTTGACAAACTGTAAGGCTCTATCAAATATTTTTTTATGGATCTGTTCAGTGAACTCATTCTCTAATGAGTACCTACATCTTTGTATTAGTATCACCACACAAATAGTTGTAAGATCAACCACCCTCTCCATCGAGCATACATAGGATGTACCAGTCTTATCAGAGTCATCGATCTCTGACTTGATGATCCAATGACTGAAAATATTTTAGATTGGGGCTATCAAGATTTTAGATCTCACTGGTATGATCTCATCATGACCCTAAAATCATTATCCTAATCTATGGGGTTTATCATAATTATATAAAAATGATACAGTAAATGATAAAATATAATACCTCATATAGATAAAATAATTAATGTCATGCAAATGAGCAGGAAGATAATAAAGAAATATCCCATCGTATCTCCATGCGATTGGCTTGTAGGGTACTATTCTTTCAATCTTCCACTTGCATTAAAGCCAATCACCCCTGAACCTGATCCCATGCAATTAGGGTGACGATTATACTGCTGCTATGTAAGCCTCAGTGAACTGGTCCTATTATACTGTTCTTAATATTAACTCATTTTATGATCATATCATGAATGAGGTGAAAGTGCCTAGGATGTGCATGGATACTCGATGAGACAATACCTAACTTAATGATGAACCCTTCATCAGGCAACTTTCTTTAGCAATCTTTACTAACAGTAATTAATCGAGTCAAACACAGTTTACTATTTGGAACTCTTTCAATTCACTACTCCTCTAATACTTCTCAAGTACTTTGAGAATGCTTTTCATAATTTTCAAAAGATCCTATCATGGATCAGCTTGAAATCAATGATTATGCACAAGGCATAATTCACATCAGGCTTAGTACATTGAATGTATAGGTAAGTAAGCTCCTTTACACCTATTCATATTGAACCCTTTTAACATTAAATTCTATGTACCTAGACTGGGACAAGCCTTGCATCCACTTACACCTATCCCTATAGATGCCAATTATATTAGATGCTTAATCCAAGTCTATTCCATGAAAACTTCTATGAAAAGCAAGCCATTGATCGAGTGCAATATCGAAACTACCTTCCCAATATGCTGTATCTCTCCCACATACATAATCAAGAAGTTAGTGAGACTCTGTTGCCCAGATATGGAGCCCAAGAGGGGGGGGGGGTGAATTGGGTCTTTTTAAAATTTTCAAGATTAGTGCACTTAAATAATGTGCTAAGGTGTTGAGTGGAATGAGTTGATTTGCAATAAAAATGAAATCAAATAAAAATAAGAGATAAATAAGTATTGAACATAAAGAGCAAGTAAAGAGATGTAAACATAACAAATACCAAGAATTTATAGTGATTCGGTGCCAACCTTGTACCTACATCCACTTCTCAAGTTCCTAGTTGGAAATTCAATCTACTAAATGGATTTCAAAGTTACAAGACGTCGGACAACTCTGACTCTTGATATCCAGCAAGAATACTTATTTTTTGGATATAAACCAACCTTCAACAATCTGATTCAAGGTTTGGATCAATCCAATCAAGTTTTGGAACCCCCCAAAACTCAAAAAACCAAATACAATATGACAAAAACATGGTACAAAAAATTCAGCACAATATCCTCTTAAATAGACATAATAAGTATAATAAAAATATAATACTTAAGGAGAAAAAATTTTTGCTGAACACCCTCAATGAATTCTACACTTGATTGCAGCTGGAGAGTGATTGGTGAAGTGATTAAATGCTTCTTTTCCTCTCTTTAGGGCTTGTTTGAGTTTTTCTCGGATTTAACTTAAATACTTGCAAAATCTTGTGATTTTGTACTTCAAGAGAGCATTTATAGTCACCATTTATCCTTAAGAACATCTTAGAGTTGGTTTAGAACTATTAGAGAGTGTTTAATGTGCACTAAATGCATCAAAAATGGACTGAAAACTAGCCATTACGAACTCGCCCAGAATGGATCGTCCCAGATGGATCGTCTTATTGTGACTGGAAAGTCCCATGGGATACCTCATTTGGTCAGTCTGAAAATCAGATTTTCTATTTTGATCTCAGGGTCTTAGGAGTCATCCCAAGTAGGTCATCCCACTGCATGCCACAAGTCAAAACAGTACGTGCCGGCTACTCAATGAAAAAAGATGACCCAGATGGGTCACCTCATTTTGTTGCAATCTAATTTTTCATACATTTAAGATTCAAAACTTATCAAAATACTTTCAAACACTCTCAAATAGCTTCAAATCAATTGGACACTCTCAGAAAGCTTCAAAAACTTCTCCAACTTGTAGAACTTTAATTTTGACACACTTGATGAAGCTTTTCAAATCTAATCTTTTGGACTATCTGAAATATCATAAAAATATTTTTTAAAGATAAAAAATATATTAGTAGTCTCCTCAAATAGTTTACAATCATCAAAATTAATTTTTGAAGCAATAATCTTTCTCTTTTTTATGATGACAAAATATTTGAGTGTTCATAAAATAAATTCTTAAAGCTCAAAGAATTTGGATTTGTGAAGCACTTATCGGAATATACCAGAGATAGAAAATCATGAGATACATATTTTTAATAATTTTAATATTTTAATTTATTTTACTGAAACTCATTTGTGAAGGTATCAAAGTTTTTCTAAAGATTATTCTTAATAAGTTAGAATTCTCTCCTTTCTTGTATGAAACAGATAAAATAATCATTTTGAAAAAGATCTCCCCCTTTCTTATATAAAGAGTGTTTAATTTGTAAAATTTTTCTTATTAAAGTAGAAATGATTCATAAAAAACTTTTATTCTTCTCTTCTTTATTTTTAAAATTAGAGCAATAAATGTGAAAGAAATATTTCTTTCTCTTTTTCTCATTTTGATATCAAAGCAAGGATAAAATCAAGAACTAAAAGAGAAGAAATTAGAGTATTTTATAAAATTAAAAATGAATGTATCAAGGTATTTTGGTATCAATATAAAAAATAAACTTATCAGAGCACTCAAAAAAATAAATATATCCGAGTAATTTTTCAAAAAGTATCAAAATGAAGATAAAAACAGATGTATCAAAGTAAAAATTGGCATATCAGAGGCATATCAATGCAAAATACTGTATCAGAGTAAAAAATTTAAAAGAGCATTTAAATTTAAAAAATTCAGATAGACAATATACTACTTTCTCTCCCTTTTTGACATCATCAAAAAATGAACTAAAGGGAGTAAGATTTTTCATGGTTCAATATCAGGTATCAGAGTAACAGTATATTTATTCAAGTATAACAGTCATTCATTCATTCATTCATCCAAGAAAAAAGAAGTGAGCCATGATAATAACCTCATTCATTAATTACAACAAAAAGAGAGGTTACAAGAGTCATAATATATGTCCATGAGCATAAATCTCTCATACATCCAATCTACAAAATATACCTAAGTAACCTAATACAAAATGATGAAATTAGTGAGAATGGGCATCGAGCTCAAGATCAAGATCGGTGAAACATGATCAGCCTCATCTTCGACTGAAAGGTCTGGTCTGAGAGAAAGATGTCAGAGGATGAAAAGCAATGGACTGGACAAAGGCTGGCTCACTAGATGCGAAGGGCCTAGACTGAAGCTGAGTCCTAATGGCATCAAGTTGGGATAAGATCCCTCCACTGTAAGTCGGAGCCCATCTAGATCAGTAGATATGAAGTCTCTGGAGTCTCTGATGTCTGTTCGAATCAGCTCAAGAGAAGAATGAAGCTGGCTGTGGAGTCTTTCTATCTCTCAAGCTAAATCATCCAACTGAGGTGAAAAAGTGGTCGAAGTGCTCGCTCCTCCTGATAGAGAAACTAAAATCCATTTGATCTCCTTCTCAATATCAAAAATCCTGTCACTGAACCTGAGTAGGGAGCTCTGTACACTCTCTAGTTTAGTACTTAGATTAGACAAGAGCTCCATCAATGAAGATATGTGTGGCACGATAGAAAAGTCTAAAGAAGGATCAGAGAAAGAACTCGATGGAGCCTGACGATACTACCACTGCTGCTGCACCAGCTAGAGGATTTGCTACTGAAACTGGTGAGACTACTGAAGAAATTGATCCTGGAACCACTACTGCTAAATAGATAGAATCTCTGCTACTCTCTCAGCCAGTAGTCCCATATCATCATCTCCTAAACTAAAAGATGGCATGGTATGATTCGATGGGGATACTCTGACTGAGGGTCCTGTCTCAGACTCTGAAATAGGATGATCAACTGGACTTTGCCTGGGCATAGGTGGTGAAGATGGATCCTCTCCCTCAGCTTGCTCCTCCTCCTCATCATCCTCCTCAACTGTAGCTCACGGCCCTTGGCCCAATGGCCATCAACTCTGACAAACCCCATGCACCAAAGAGAGTGGTTGTTGTAGGTGTCGATGTATGACAGTCTACAAACAACCTCCCCCTCAAAACTCACTCCAGACTCCCTAAAAATCATAGTGAGAGCCATGCCAGATAGCAAGAGAGCCTTCGATCTATTCAAGGCCTCCCTCATGGCATCGATCATTAGAAAAGGTAGGTTCAGGGAAGTCTCAGAAACAACATGGTGCATCAAGTAAATATCCCTATCAGTCATCAACTTATATCTTCCCCCTCTGGAGAAGAAAATCCTAGACACCATGTGGTGGAGCAGCCTCATTTCCACACTTAGATCTTTGGCTTCAATTTTCAAAAAATCTTCTACATCTTTTTTTCCAAGAATAGTCTTAAGTCCAATTTCTTTTTTGGGTAGCTCATCTAGGCAACTACCCTCATAAGGCATCTGAAGGAGTCTACCTAGCCTAGGTGCATTCAAAATGATTTGGATTCCCTTCACAACAGACCTTAAAACACCATTAGAGAACACCAAGTTTGAGTACAACTCCTTGACAAGATCAATATAAACATGTTTAGATAAACTATAGAAAAATCTCTATCTTTGCTTAATCATTTTCTCTCCAAT
Source organism: Elaeis guineensis (assembly GCF_000442705.2). Lineage (NCBI taxonomy): Eukaryota > Viridiplantae > Streptophyta > Magnoliopsida > Arecales > Arecaceae > Elaeis > Elaeis guineensis. The sequence goes on along the minus strand of NC_026007.2, from coordinate 37,477,816 downwards.
GAAAAAACCATCACTCCTCAAGAAACAAAAATCTATATTTCTTCCCAGAGCTACTTTTCTTGCAGATAGAGGGATCTTACTTGGTGTAATCGATGGAGAAGCTTGAGTTGGCTCTTGTGCTGCCTTCTTCCTCCATTCCTCAGCCTCCAAAGACCTAACAGACTTTCTTCTCTGTGGCAACCTCATTTTGGGGGCCATTGTCCCAAGGAGAGGAGGAAAATCGGTCAAAAGGGTAAAGAGGGATGAGAGATGAATGGAAATGAAGAGGAGAAGAGGATTTCGGGTTGATTGTCATGGGTTTTACAAGTTAGAGCTTGAGATTATGATGGAGAGCAAGAGGGTATGCCGAGAGAGAGGGTTTGCTCTAGGGTTTAAGATGGAGATCCAAGATTTTGGGTGGTTAACGGGATGGATTTGTGGGATTATGGTCGGTGGAGAGCTTGGAGAAGGGTTTCGGTATGAGATGAGAAGAGCAGGAAGAAGTACAGTAATTGAGTCACCCCACTTAGGTTTTAAGAGAAGAATTTAAATGGATCGATTCACATGAAATCCATTTGTCCGATCAATTGGGACGTCCCACATGGGTCGTCCCATCCAGAAAAGGTTCAGATGATGAGAAAAAAATTTAAAAATAAAAAATTCAAAATAAAAAATTTGAAATAGATCATATTGAGTTGAGATAATCATGAGGAGTCCAGATAAATTTTTGTATAATTTTTGATTGAATATTTCAACAAAAAAAAATTGAGAAGGTATCTAAATAATACTAATAAATTTTAATTATCTCAAAAAAATCTCAAAAAAAGATAAATGGCACTCAAAATTAGGATAATAAAGTCAAAAATTTTTAGAAAAATTTTGGAAGTAAAATTATGATTGAAGTTCAAGTAGAAGGGTCTAAGATGTCCAATTCCCTTCTTATTTTATAAAATTTATTTTCATTTAGTGCTTTGGTGAAAATGTCAGCTAGTTGTTTTTTAGTATTTATGTATTTAAATATTATATTATTATTTTAAATATATTCTCTTATGAAATGATGTCTAATTTTAATATGTTTTGACCTAGATTATTGGATTAGATTTTTAGTCAAATTGATGGCACTAGTATTATCATATCTTATGGAGATATTTTTAAGTTCAATACCAAAATCTATGAGTTATTGCTTAATTCATAGAATTTGAGCACACCAACTTCTGGTTGTAATATATTTGATCTTGGCCGTAGACAATGCTATCAAATTTTACTTCTTGCAAAATCAAGAGATTAAGTTTACTCCAACAAATTGGTAAGTTTCACTAGTACTTTTCTTATCTAGTTTACATCCAGCAAAGTCTGCATTTGAGTAACCTATTAAGTCCATAGAAGATTATTTTGAGAACCAAAGTCCTAGATTTTGTATTCCTTTTAAGTATTTAAAAATTCTCTTTACAGCATTTAAGTGAGATTCCTTAGGATTTGACTGATATCTAGCACACATGCATACACTGAACATTATAGTAGGTCTACTAGTAGTAAGATACAATAAAGAGCCTATCATACCTCTATAGAGTTTTGAATCAATATTTTTATCATGCTCATTTTTTTCTAATTTACAGGAAGGGGTCATAGGTGTACTTACAATTTTTGAGCTCTCCATTTCAAATTTCTTTAATAGTTTTCTTGTGTACTTACTTTGAGTGATGGAGATCCCTTCCTTCATTTGCTTAATCTAGAGTCCAAAGAAGAAAGTGAGTTCTCTCATCATGCTCATCTTGAACTTCCTCTGCATGAGCTTGATAAACTCTTGGTACAAATCTTCATTAGTAGATCCAAATATAATGTCATCAATACATATCTGTATAACTAGAATTTTTTTGTCTTTTCTTTTTATAAATAGAGTTGTATCAATTTTTTTTTAAAAAAAATATTTTCTAATAAAAATTTATTTAATCTTTCATACCAAGCCCTAGGAGCTTGTTTTAAACCATATAATGCTTTGTTTAACTTAAATACATGATCTAAAAATTTATGACTTTCAAAACCTAGAGGTTGTTCTACATATACTTCTTCGGCAGTATAACCATTTAGAAAAGCACTCTTAACATCCATTTGAAATAATTTAAAGTTCATAAAATAAGCAAAAGCAAGTAGCATTCTTATTGCTTCTAGTCTAGCAACAGGAGCAAATATTTCATCAGAATTAATTTCTTCTTGTTGATTGTATTTTTTAGCAACTAATCTTACTTTATTTCTTATTATATTTTCATCTTCATCTAATTTATTCCTATATACCCATTTAGTTCCTATTATAGGATGATTTTTAGGTCTAGCAACTAGTATCTATACATTATTTCTTTCAAATTGGTTTAGCTATTCTTGCATGGCAATTATCCAGTTATGGTCTTTTTCAGCTTCATCTATTGTTTTAGGTTCTAGATGTGAAACAAAAGCTACATAATTACAAACATCTCTAAGTGAGGATCTAGTTCTTACTCCTTGTGTCGGATCACCAATTATTAATTCTTTGAGGTGATTGTGGACATACCTTCATTCTCTTGGAAGATAATCTATGTCCTGAGGTTGTTCTTGAATGTTCTGATCATTGATGCTCTCATCCTCATATTTTTCATCCAATTGATCTTTGTTTCGCTCATCTGAGTCATTTATGGTGAGCTCTTTCATTCCATCTTCGATGATATCTGCATCATCAGCACCGTCTCTCTTCTTTGATGAAAGATCATTAGTTTCATCAAAAACTACATGAATTGACTCTTCCACCACTAGTGTTCTTTTATTAAATACTCTAAAAATTTTGCTAGAAATGGAATAGTCAAGAAAGATAGCTTCATCAAATTTAGCATCAAATTTTTTTAAGCTATCTTTGTCATTATTCAAAATAAAACACCGACAACCAAAAATATGAAAATAACCTATATTAGGTTTTCTATCTTTTCATAATTCATAAGGTATTTTCTTTAAAATAGATCTTATTAAAGCATGATTTAAAATGTAATATGCTATGTTAATTGCCTCTGGCCAAAAATATTTTGAGAGTTTGCTTTCATATAATATGGTATGGGTCATTTCTTTTAGGATTCTATTTTTCTTTTCAATAACTCTATTTTGTTGTGATGTTCTAGGTGCTGAAAAATTATGATCTATATCTTTTTCATCACAAAATTTTTTAAAATCTTTATTTTCAAATTCAGTGCCATGGTCACTTCGAATAGAAATAATTTGTAAACTTTTTTCATTCGAAATCTTTCGACAAAACTTAGAGAATGCTGAAAATACTTCATCTTTAGATGCTAAAAATAAAACTCAAATAAAATATAAAAAATCATCAATAATTATAAAATCATATCTTTTTCTTCCTAGACTAGTTGTCCTTATAGGATCAAATAAATCTATATGTAAGAGCAGAGGTTTAGAAGTTAAAATAATGTTCTTAGATTTAAAGAAAACTCTTGTTTGTTTACGTAATTGATATGTATCATAAATTTTATCTTTGTCAAAATTAATTTTTAGCAAACCAAAAATCAAATCCTTTTTAATGATTTTAAAAAGTGTGTGCATACTAATATATGCCAGCCTACGGTGACAAAGCCAACAAGTCTTATTAATTCTAGCATTCATGGCCATAAGACATTGCATATTTTTTAAGGATAGATTATCCAAATCAATCATGTATATATTACCATGCCTATGTCCAATGAATCAAGTGCTAACATCAAAGGGACTAGTTATAATGCATATAGATGATTCAAAAACTACTTTGTAACTTTTATCACATAATTGACTAATACTTAAAAGATTATGCTTAAGACTATCTACAAGTAATACATTTTCAATACAAGTGGAGGGAGTGATACCAATGTTATCAATACCGATGATCTTTCTTTTGTCATTATCTCCAAAGGTGACCATCCCTCCATTCTTAGCTTTCAATGTGATGAATTGAGATTCATCATCAGTCATGTATCTTGAGCATCCACTATCAAGATACCACTTTCATTTTGTTACTTGGAATGTAAGACACACCTGCACATATGAAATCAAGTTTTAACCTTAGGTACCCAAGCTAACTTGGGTCCTTTGGGGTTAGTCACAATGATTCCTTTTGGAATCTATATTTTTTTAACATTTCTATCATCAACTTTATTTGATAAACATGAATAAGCTTTATGTCCTACTTTGCCATATTTAAAACAAGTAATATTTGGTAATTTTCTTATAGATGCATTGACAAAAATATTTTTCAAAAATTTTTATTTTCTAAGAGTATTATAGCCAAGTCTGGCTTTATCATATATAGCTTTTTGACTATCAATAATCATCTAAAGTTTGTTTAAACTTAATATAAACTATCAACTATAGGTTTTAACTTGTTACCTCTTCCTTTAATTTTTGATTTTCTTTTACAAGAGTTTCATTTTAGCTTGAAAATTCATCTTTTTCTTTTAATAGGGATTGATTCTTTAGTTTTAATTTTTTATTTTTTTTATCAACTTCTTCTTTTTCTTTAGCCAATACTTGGTTTCTTAATTTTAGATTTTTATTTTTTATTTTTAATTCTTTTAGATCATCCAAAAATTCATGAAAAGCTTCTAGCAGTTCATCATAAGTAAATTTATTTTGAGTTTCAGGAGATACCTCATTTTCATATGCTATAAGGCACAGGTTGGCTTCTTCATGAAATTTTTCAACTGTGGAGGAGTCATCATTGTCGCTGCATGTAGTCATTATAGCTTTTTTCTTCTTGAACTTCTTCTGACCTTTCTTGAGCTGGGGCATTCTGATCTGAAGTGGTCCGACTTCTTGCACTCATAACAAATGATGGGCTGATCTTTTTCTTTTTCTTTATATGGCTCTTCCTTAGTTGGTGGTCTTCTCTTGATCCCTTATCTCTTTCTCCTCATAAAGCATCTAAATTTTTTGATGATCAGGGCCAATTCTTTATCTTCCTCTTTATTGTCTAATTTTTCTATATTTTCTTCTTCCTGAGCTGTCGACTTGAGAGCGATAGTCTTCTTTCTTCTTGTTTCTTCCTGAGAGTGTTGCTTCATGGTCAGTTCGTGAGTCATGAGGGATCCAAGAAGTTCCTCCAATGGTAGAATATTTAAATCTTTGGCTTCTTGATTGCAGTGACCTTTACCTTCCACGATCTTGGTAAGGATCTGAGCACTTTTCTCACAAGATCACTATTAGAATAATATTTACCAAGACTTTTTAAACTATTTATGATGTCAGTGAAATGGGTGAACATTTGAGTTATTGACTTTTCAGGTTATATTTTAAATAGTTCATAGTTGTGCACAAGTATATTTATCTTCAACTCTTTTACTTAGTGCCTTCATGTGTGACTTCTAACCTATCTCAAATTTTTTTAGCAGAATTGTATGTAGAAATATGATTAAATTCATTTGAATCTAAAGTATAATATAAAATATTCATGACTTTAGCATTGAGCTGAGCCATTTTCTTATCAAATTTATCTCATTCACCTTCCGACTTGGGAAGAGACACACTATCAATTAATTTAGTGGGTGTGTGTGGTCTATTTACTATGATACTCCACATATCATAATCAAGTACTTGAATAAAAATTCTCATCCAAGCTTTTCAATAGGTATAGTTTGATCCATTAAAAAGTGAAGGTCAATTTGTGGATTACCCCTCGGCTAGTGATGTGCCAAATTGGGTTGCCATTGACTTTTGGCTCTTGATGGTTAAATCAAGCAAGGGCTAGAGCACCATGCTCTGATACCACTTGTTATCCAAGTATGGAGTCTAAGAGAGAGGATGAATTGGATCTTTTTAAAATTTTCAAGATTAGTGCACTTAAATAATGTGCTAAGGTGTTGAGTGGAATGAGTTAATTTGCAATAAAGATGAAATCAAACATAAATTAGAGATAAATAAGTATTGAACATAAAGAGTAAGTAAAGGGATGCAAGCACAACAAACACCAAGAATTTATAGTGATTCGGTATCAACCTTGCACCTACATCCACTCCCCAAGTCTCTAATTGAGAATTCAATCCACTAAATAGATTTCAAAGATACAACACGTCGGACAACTCTGACCCTTACTATCTAAGCAAGAACACTTATTTTCTGGGTACAAACTAACCCTCAACAATCCGATTCAAAGTTCGGATCAATCCAACCAAATTTTGGAATCTCCTAAAACTCAAAAAATCAAATACAATATGAGAAAAATGAGGTACAAAACATTCAGCATAATATCCCCTTAAATAGACACAATAAGAGCAATAGAAATATAATACTTAAGAGGAAGAAAATTTTGTTGAACACTCTCAATAAATTTTACACTTGATTGTAGCTGGAGAGTGGTTGGTGAAGTGATTAAATGCTTCTTTTCCTCTCTTTAGGGCTTGTTTGAGTTTTTCTTGAATTTAACTTGAATATTTACAAAATTTTATGATTTTTTACTTTAAGAGAGCATTTATAGTCACCATTTACCCTTGAGAATGTCTTAAAGTTGGTTTAGAACCGTTGGAGAGTGTTTAATGTGCATTAAATGCACTAAAAACAGACTGAAAACTAGCCGTTACGAACTTGTCTGGAATGGATCATCCCAGATGGGTCATCCCACTGTGACTGAAAAGTCCCATGGGATGCCTCATTTGGCCAATCTGAAAATCAAACTTTCTGTTTTGGTTTCAGGGTCTCAAGGGTTATCCCAGGTGGGTCATCCCACTACGTGTCACAAGTCAAAACAGTGTGTGCCGGCTACTCAATAAAAAAGAATGATCCAGATGGGTCGTCCCATTTTGTTGCAACCAATTTTTTATGCATTTAAGATTCAAAACTTACCAGAACACTTTCAAACACTCTCAAATGACTTCAAATCAATTCGATACTCTCAGAAGATTTTGAAAATTTCTCCAACTTGTAGAAACTTTAATTTTGGTACACTTGATGAAGCTTTTCAAATCCAATCTTTTTGACTATCTGAAATATTATAAAAATATTTTTTTAAAAAAGAAACACATTAGTAGTCTCCTCAAATGGTTTGCGATCATCAAAATTAATTCTTAGAGCAACAGACTCTCCCTTATCATTTTTCACACACATATGGTTCATCTATTTTTGATAAAGTCAAATATTTTGACTGTCTCATCAAAAATAGAAGTACCTACTCCTTATAAACTATCTGAATTCATAAAAATATTTGTCCTCCCACTAGAGACAACTTCTCTAGATGATGTATGGCAATAGCAAAAATCCAAATAGGTATCCCTGATACCAACCTATTGGGTCATACCCATAGGTGCTTCAACCATAATTTATACTTGGTTAATGTTCAGGGAGTCCATTTTGGATGAAAAGATTTCAGGTTTCAGGCCAGCTGTTAAAGTCCCTACTCATAATAATCTTCGAATGGGTCAAGTAAAACATCATTGTGACAAACCTATATTTGAGTGGTACATTACACACTCGAATTGACCTTTTGGTGAGGTGTGTATCATGGTCGTGCCTCATCACTGGACACATCTGGTCGAGGATTAACTTGTGGATACTCCACAAGTTAAAATAGGATAGTTTATAGGTCTTGAACTTCTCAAGTTCAATTATCCTCCTACTATCTACTTTTAGAAGAATTTCTTTTTCTAAAAGATAGCATACCTACTAACAAAATATCTTTTGTCAAGTAGGGTGGTAGATATAGCATCACATACTATTCTTTTAGGATAATCTATATACTTATAAAAATCTGTTCTAGCATAAACTTATATACATCAACTCTTTTCACATAAGTTGGGCAATCTGTCTTTTACCTTTTTTATATCTCATATAGAGTGCTCGTAATAGATTTTTATAGTATCTAATTCTTATAGTAATTTTTGAGATATATTTTCAAAAAGAGATAATAATATTTTGTGAAGTATTTTAGTGAAGACATCATATCACATATGAAGTGTCCATCTCTGGATTGAGATATTATTAGCCTTCAAACATTCATATGTTCAAGACTTAATACCTTCCTTGTCTTAAGATGTGTGACCATCATATACTTATTTCTTATTCTCATCAATATGAAGAGCATCATTGAGTGACAGAAACATAAGATCATAACAAAAAAATTTATTAGGAGGAGAGTAACTTTTACTTTTAACATTAATTTCAAATCTATGTTACAATAATATAGGGATTGAAATAATGTTTTTGATAAACAATGGTCTACTAGTTTCTAAATAAGTAGGTTCCTACAACCTTAGCAACAATGGACTATCCATTAGTGCCAAAAGGTAAGTAGTCACCTCACTTCAGCTTTATAGGTCCTGCAACACTTTGCATAAGTGAAACCTATATAAGGTATCACACACTTTAAAAATTTTAAAGCTGAAATACTCACTGAATTATTAATTTGTATCACATACAAACTATTAGCAGATGCAATTTTTGCATCCTGCTACTACTTCATATTTACAAGATAATTTTTATAATTTATTGCTCATCAATACTGTAATGATATTAGATACCTATAGTGTAGATATTCTTCACCTTCTTTTCCTCAACTATTTTTTTACATTCGATCAATTTTAAAAATATACTAAGTAGTGAATGTAATGATGCAAATGTGAATATAAGAACATAAAAAAGACTACTCATAATGACATGCACAAGTTAGATGAGGATTTTATCTAATTGTGTCTCTCACTATTTTAACAAATTTTATAGCTCTCAAGTATGAAATCGAGGAACATTATCATGAAGTTTCTAAGTAGGGTTGAGATCCCAATTCCTCATAAAAAATCTTGTGGATAGCACAACAAGCTCCTATGAGTTCAAAGATAAGTAACTCTTTACTAATTGCATCTCATGCAACTCTTAACATAACTTTTACCTCTAAAATACTTATAGCCTTATGGATAGCACAACAAACTATAGTATTTTAGTTAAGTCATACCCTTCAATCCTATATGATCATATCTGGATAATACTAATATGATAACCCGGCCCGATGGGCCAAAAGCCCACTAAGCCCACTTAAGAAAAAAAAGAAAGGGAGGAAGACTCCCGATCGAAGTCTTTCCCTTCTCTGATTTTGATCAGGAATCGGAGTCCTAGGGTCATTAAAAGACCCTAGGACGAGCTCTATAAGAACTCCCCTCCTCTCCTCTAAGAGAAGACACAACAGTCACTGATGATCATCGGAGTTCTTCTCCGATTTTCTCGATTGAAGCCGCGACCCCTCGACTCGTGCTCGTCATGATTTCATGTCGGTGGGGGTCATCGGAGGCTGTGGTAAGTTCCTCCTCCTCTTCCTCCCTTCTCTCCCTTCTTTTTCGTGTTGGTGGTCATGACTGTCGGTGACAGGAATCACCAGATTTCATTGAAAAAGGGAAGCCCTGTTCGGCCTCTCCCTTTTCCTTATTTTTAAGGCACCGATGGTCACGCCGACCGTCGGCTCTGGCCTCTCTGAACTCGGGAGAGTCGCCTTTTGCCTCCAGCCACCGTCGGGCAAGGTACGATCGTGAACGGTCGGTCTAAGGTACGGAGACCTCTAGGTCCCCTATTTCGGCCAAAGAAGGCCATGGGAAAAAGAAAAGGAAAAAGAAAAGAAAAGAAAAAAGAAAAGAAAAAGAAAAAGAAAAGAAAAGAAAAGGAAAAAGAAAAGAAAAAGGAAAAAGAAAAAAGGAAAAAGAAAACGAAAAGAAAAGAAAAATATATATTTATATAATAATAATAATAATAATAATAATAATAATAATAATAATAATAATAAATAATAATAATAATACACATGAAAGGAAGTTTCTCTCATCCCTCTCTAAAGTCTTTCTCTCTCTAGAATTGGACTCTTTCTCTCTCTACTTTCTCTCTCTAAAAATTTTCTCTCTCTAAGAAGCCCTATGAATCTCCTATTAGGCCATCTTTTTCACTCCTAGGGATCTATGATCTTAAATCGGTTTAGAGCCGAAGAGAGAGATTTATTGGACTGATCATCAAATCGGTCTTCTCCTTATATTATGTAATTTTATTAAATATATGAAATAAAATTTATTGATGATTTAATATTTTAAATAGGACTGTCCGATTCTTTTAAGGAAGATTAAAAGATCCAGGACAATCGAGGTAAGTAGATCTTATGCTCCTTATTTATTTTTAAATGATCATATTTTTATGTAAAGAATTACTATTGTTGAAATCATAATTTTTCATAAAATAAGGATCGACATATGTGATATAAAAAAATATATTTTATTATGAGCATTGATTTCATGAATATGTGTTATGAAAATAGCATGATTATGAAGCATTAATTTTATTATTTTTCTATCTATGTATATGTATGCTTTAAGAAAAAGATATAATGATTTCAAAGGCTCTCAGATGGCTATGAATGAATTCCTTCGGAAAGATCGACATCCGGAGCTAGCATCCACACGAAACATGGCCCTGCCAGTGGGTATAAAGTTGGCACATGAATTAAGAACTCTGTCGATTAAGAAACATGGCTCTGTCACGGGTATAATAGTGACCTTAGCACGAATATCTGTGAGCAATATTTTGAAACATGATATGAATACATGATGAAAATGATTTACGATTCATGATTGTGAAATATACATGATTTATGCATGCATGATAAGTTTATAACTTATTTTGTTATATGCTCTATAAAATGCTATATTTTATATTACCTGTTATTTTTTAAATATTGTATTATCATGAAAAACTTATGTTTGATCCGATAAGGAAGCGCAAGTTCTACTTACTAGGCTAGTGTAGCTCATATTCTTTTTATTTTCTTTTTTATGTACAGAGAAATAAGGCTAGGACTGATGGAAAGGGAATCCAGGCTTGGGGATCAGCAAAGCAAGCTTGGAAATTTTGCACTAGGAATTTAGTTTATGTTTATGGATTGTAGTCATTATAAATTTTTAGGCTTGGATTATTTCATCTTTGGATTTAGATACTCTGAACCAGTTTTGGTTGAATTAAATATTTGAATTGAACTTTATTATTACATTTATTTATGATACACCTGTTATTATATTTAAGAAGATGAATTTTGGCTTCGTGTTATCATGGGTCCATCCCTCGGTAGCATGGCCGTGTTATGTCCCGGATTTGGGGCGTGACATTTTATGGTATCAGAGCGATAGGTTTAATCAAGGGTAGAACTTAAAACCTAACAGTGGGTAGTTAGGTTACGCATAGTTAGACTCTGACTTAAATTATTAACTGTACTGCAACTCTGTTATAAAATAATGTAATAATGTTGGTATTTGAATAGGAAGCGATGAGCGATAGGGAGGGCTAGACCTTGGCAAATATGGCTGCTAAGATAAGAGGAGCAAGATTGACATCGTGGGGAGCTGCCAATCAACCAGTTGAGCGGGCTCTTGATGCACCGGCCACTCAGGCGGACATTGTTGGTGTATGTCAAGTGGTGGCTCAGCTTATCCAGCAGCAGGCACAGACTGCTCCTCGACCAACATTATCTATGGAGTCATACTATGAGAGATTCAGAAGGCTCAACCCACCTCTATTTGAGGGTGGATCTGATCCTATGGCTACAGAGATATGAATTTGAGAGATGGAAAAGATGTTTGATGCCCTGCAATACCCTGAGAATGTGAAGGTCCGATTAGCCGTTCCTATGTTAAAAGGGAATGCCAAGTTTTGATGGACTGCAATAAAAGCTGTCTATGGAAATAATGATGATCAACTCACTTGGGAAGAATTCAAAGAGATATTTTATGATCAGTACTTCCCGGGGACAATGAGATTGGTAAAAGAAAATGAGTTTCTAGCCTTAAAGCAAAAGGATGATATGACGGTGTTAGAATATGCCAACAAATTTAATGAGCTAGGCTGCTTCTATCCCCAGCTTATGGAGTTCGAAAGGAG